>NC_133309.1:23828400-23846076 GCF_012295235.1 Primulina huaijiensis | reverse complement strand
ATATATATATATATATATATACAAATATTAATGTGTACATACATTATTAGAAGTAAGGGTTTTCATCGGTCGGTTCGGTTAGTTTTCGGTTTTTTCGGTTTTGGTTTTACAAATTTATGATTCGATATCCGAACTATTTTTCTTCGGTTCGGTTCGATTTTCTACTGAAATGGTTCGGTTATTTCAGGTGGTTATTTCGGTTTTGATACAATAATTTAAATTAATAAGATAAATATATTGTAAAATATAATATGTTATCTTTTTACATGATTTTTTAGTAAAACATTTAAATATAAAGTCTAAATGAATTACATAAACAACAATCAACTAATTATTCAAAATAATTCATCGTTTACTGATATCATCTCAAAAAATATATAATAAAAATAAAATTATTAATTTAATGAAATTTCGTTTTTTCGGTTGGTTCGGTTTTGACATATATAATCCGAAATCGATTTCGGTTTTAACATCTATATCTGAATTATAAAATTCGGTTTTTGGTTCGATTCATTGCTCGATTTTTTCGGTTTGGATTTTCGATTTTTTCGGTTTTATCCGAAATTTGAAAATCTGTGTATAAAAGATAAATGATTAATTATCAAAATAAAAGTTATTTTAATGTGGAGACGTAACGTTATATTTAAAACTTTATTACGCAATAAATATTTACAGCTGAGATCACAAGTGAAAATATCACAACATTCTTCACAGACAAAACTCCCCAGCATCAAAGTTTTCTGGGGAAGGCAAGTACACCGAGTAGTAAAGAATCTCATTTCTGGATGATAAAGATTTAGGAGAATGTGGTTATCTAAATATAAATTGAATTCCCAGCAGGTTTTTGTTTTATACCAAACTCCATTATGTGTTTGATGCTGACAGTGATACCAAATGCTCACTGACCAGACCTCGGGTTCCAAAAAAACTTTGGGATTTGAGATTAACTTATTCAAGAAACTAGCAATCTTTGTTTCATCGTTGGGGTGGTTTATTTTTTATTAGATTAAAAATCTTGATTCAAAAATGTTCTTTTAAAGCATGGTTATGTCGGTGGTGTGCTTTATCAGTTGAATTGAGCTTCATTGTTGTAATAAAGTGGATCTCTGTGGTTTCTGAGGTGAGTTCTCATCTGGGTTGTGTTTTTTTTTTCTATAATTTTTATTTGATTGGCAGTGGTCGAACGTTTTGTTTGTTATTGTTCAGTAAATTTATGGCACTAAAATTCAGATCATTTTACTTGTTTTCCATTGGCGTTACTGGTTCCGATAAGAGTTCCGTGGCTGTTCTGTAGAAGATTTTTGTTGCATTTAGCTGGAATTTCGTGTCTTAAATGAATTTTGTGTTAACTTTGCTTGTACTTCTTGTTTGATGCCGTAGATGTAAAGAAATGAAATCTATTTCTTGTTTCTTTTATGAATCTTTATGTTTGGTGCTGTAATCCTTGGCATTTAAAGCACATGTTTTAGTTCATTTGTAATGTTCTGAGTAATTGTAAGCGAGGAAGATTTAGAAAGATGATGATATTGTCTGTCTTGGATATTTTGTTGTATTGAACTTTGAATAGGATGAGTTGCCATTTTATGTTCTATGAATCAGGTCATGGGATTTTGGACCTCGTCGTTGATCTTGCTGGCCTTTCTCCCAACAATTTTAGTCCAGAACTTGGATGAGGCAAGACTTATCATTGACACAAGTACAATAATCACTGAAACAGATGCTAGTTATATTTGTGCTACTATTGATTGGTGGCCTCAAGATAAGTGCAACTACAACAGATGCCCATGGGGATCATCATCCGTTATAAATCTTGTAAGAACTACTTTAACGAGATTTTTTTTGCTGAAATCTAGCTTCCAAAAATGGACGCTGATGGTGTTTTTTCATTTTGTCAGAACTTATCTCACCCTTCTCTGAACAATGCTGTCCAAGGTATACACTTCCCTACGATAAACTTTGGAAAGTTATATGTGAATTATATGATATGTTATTCCTAGTAACTTCCTGTTTCAATTGGTTGCTCCATAGCTTTTAAGAATTTGCGAATCAGAATTGGCGGTTCGCTGCAAGACCAAGTTCTGTATAATGTGGGAAAACTGAATTCGCCTTGCCGCCAATTTAGGAAGGAGAGGGGTGGGTTGTTTGGATTTTCAAAGGGATGCTTACATATGGAGAGGTGGGATGAGCTGAATAACTTTTTCAAGAAGACGGGGTACGATTCAGTATGTACATGTGTTGCTGTATATATGCATGCGTGTGCACGAGCATGTCTCTGTTTCAGCAATTAAGCAGCTGATAGGTCTGACTTTGTTGCAGCGCTATTGTGACTTTTGGCCTTAATGCATTAAATGGTAGACATCATATTAGAAGGGGAGTTTGGGGAGGAGATTGGAATTCCGGCAACGCTCGTGATTTCATTAATTACACTATATCCAAAGAGTACCATATAGACTCTTGGGAATTTGGTATAAATCTCTTCTTTCAATCTTTCAAAAATATTTGACTAATTCTTTCATTTGGTCTAAGTTTTGTGAAGGATTTTCCAGCATCATATGCTAGAAACAAATAATTTGTCTCACTTTCACCACGCAGGTAATGAGTTATGCGGCAAAGGTGTTGGGGCTAGTGTTGGTCCTGAGCAATATGGAAAAGATTCAATCCATCTGAACGCTATGGTTAATGAATTGTATAAGAATTTTGGCTCAAGACCTCTTATCTTGGCTCCAGGAGGGTTCTTTGATAAGTTGTGGTTCAAGAAACTACTTCAAATCTCTGGTTCACACGTAGTTGATGTTATATCTCATCATTTGTATAATTTGGGTCCTGGTGGGTACTTTCTTTAAAAAAATCTCTAATTATAAATCTTGATCTCATTAAATATTTGCCTTGCCAGGTTCTTTATTATATTTTAATATGTAATCCTTACCGTTTGCTGTGTTCTTGATGTTATTTCTTTAAAAAAAAATTTAGTGACCTCTGCCATTAATCACATTGCAGCAAATGATCCTAATCTTGCAAGTAAAATCCTCAATCCTGATCACTTGAACAAGGCATCATTCGTATTCAGCAATATTACATCAACCATTCAAGTTTATGGCCCCTGGACTTCTGCCTGGATTGGAGAATCAGGAGGCGCCTACAACAATGGTGCTAGGGACATATCAAACACATTTTTGAACAGCTTTTGGTTGGTTTTTAGTCCAGCTTCATTCATTTTATAAAAGAAATCTTCTTACCGAACAAGAGATGAAATTTCAGAATCGAGATATCTTGTTCACTAAAACAGCGTCTCAATATAGGTATCTAGATCAACTTGGAATGGCAGCAAAGTACAATACTAAAGTATATTGCAGGCAGACTTTGATTGGTGGATTCTACGGACTTCTTAACAAAACTACCTTCATTCCAAATCCTGATTATTATAGGTAAGTACTATTCTAGTTGAGTCACACTCATGTTTTTTACGCATATACCTTCAGTCGTGTTAAATATCTTTTGGGTATAGTGCACTTCTATGGCATCGGCTTATGGGAAAAGGAGTGCTTGCTGTTAACAGCTATGCATCACCACATTTGCGCACTTATGCTCATTGTTCAAAAGAAAGTGTAAGAACCCCTCAAATCATTTTCTGTAACTGGGTAGATAGAATGCCAAAGATCTCAATTCTTATTGGACATCAATAATTGCCATAATTTTCCTTTGCTTGTTACAAGGAATGAAAATGTCTGTTATGGCATAATGATTGAAACATAATATTCAGGCAGTTTTACAACTAATTTTTTTTAGTTATACTGGTATCTGTAACTATATTTTTTGGCACATCGATTTGTCCCATTTTTCCTGTTTCAATATTTATCGTTTTGATAGGTGGGATGGGAAGGGGAGCCAGGCAATCTACTGGCTTGAAGTCTCCACTTTTACTTCCCATTTTGTACAAAAATACTCAATCTATGAAGCTCTTTCTCGTTTCAGGCAGGCATTACCGTACTTCTTATAAATTTAAGCAATCAAACCGTCTACAACATCGAAATTGAATCCAGTAACAACAGCGAGTTACCTGCGAAAGTCCAAACAGGAAGCACAAAAAGATCTTTTGTGCACGGTCTCAAGAAATCAGTGTCATGGATTGGAAAAAAGGCAGTGGATGTGAAACTAGTTCGAGAAGAGTATCACTTGACTCCCGAAAACGGTGATCTCCGAAGCAAAACCATGATGTTGAATGATCAACCACTACAATTGACTGAAAAAAGTGATATCCCGAGTTTGGTTCCCATTTTCCGCGATCTGAATTCTCCGTTAACGATTGATCCTTTGTCGATTAAGTTTGTAGCGTTTCCTAACTTCAATGCTCCAAGTTGCTAATTAAGTTTGATTCATTCAAATATTGGCATTTCCTATGTTGAGTTTGTCATTAGTTAGCCGGTAGTTAGTGTACTCTTCTGTATTTTGGGGGTGTATTTCTGCAAAGAAATAATAAATGTAAATGGTATTTTATATATTGGCAATTAAAGAAATAGCATATACCGTATTTAATGGTTAAAGGGACTTTTGATTGTATCTGATGGTTGAGTAAGGTACTTACTACCAGCAAGATCTGTCAACGTATTTGTGTCTAAAAATATTGCAGCAGATGCTGATTTTTAGCTCATGGATATTTCTTGTTAGTTTGTGTCTGAATATGGCAGCAAATGGCAAGTTTTAGCTCATGGACGTTTGTTTCAAATTCTTTTAGATGTATATGTAAATAGTTGGAGTAGTTAAAATGTGGACCCTTTTGGCTTAAAATTCAAAATAAGTCGAATACTATTTTCAATCCCATACTCGAATTTAAGCTTGAAACTTAAAATTAACTATTCGAGTGTGGTATGAGGTCCTAGAATCCGAATTCTAACACTTGCATTTAAAACATCACGTTTAAATTTAGAGATATATTATCTTCGTCACCCCATTTTTTTTTATCTAAGTGTGCAAAAATTAGCATATCAGACCCTTGAATCCAAACATAATAATTAATATGTGCATAGTGGTTTCATCAACAAATACACACTTTTTTATTTAAAAAAAAAAAAGATTACAAAGAAACACATCAACAAAATTCAGTAACCACTCTTGGTGGGAAAAAAAAAGAAAAAAAATCATCACCAAAAAATGAAAAACTCTATCTCCTGATATTCATGGAGTTGATATTCATACTTTTTGACAATTTACATGGAAATCTTCGAAAAAAGTCCTCGGATTTCCACTAAAATGGCACTTCACACGCCTCACCCATGAATTTTCTCTGCACATTGGTATACAATTCAGAAAAATAGGATCCACCAGAAGGCTCTAACATTCTTAATAAATTCAGGCTTGTTCAACAGAGATGATGCACCTGTAATGAAGTTTGCATTAATGGTGCTGAAATGTAAGCGTGACGAAGAACATAATAATATAAAAGGACATGTACCATGCATGAAGAGGAGATTAGAATAACAAACCCTTGATACAAGTTCAACAAGAAGGCTCTTGTGAAATATGAGGTTATAAATTATGTTTTGTTGATACTCCTGACAACGAGGCTTTGCGAGGTGTAGGATTTTTGCTTCTCTTTGGCAATCTACATCACAAAATGTAAATACCATTAATCAATCTTGACAAAAATCTCTTCCATGTGGAAAGTAAGAGATTGGAGTTTTGCCTACCTGAGCCTCCAATTCAGCTATTCTTTGCAAAGATATTTGCTCTACACATGCACGACGTTTGCACTCTTCTTCAAGCAACCCTGTTATTTGGTACCTCAACTCGGCCATTTCCTGGGCCAAATCTTCTGCTTCTTCTTTTGCGTTCAACTTTTCTTTTCTCAGCTCTTCCTAGCAAACGTTGTTCACAAACTTTCAGACACTGAGAACTACATTACCAAAGTTGGTAAGATCCAAAACTATAAACGTTCACATAACTTAAAAGATGCCACATATAGTCATTTACTAACTATGACGAGTCAGCATTTGTATAGTTGCTGCATGACAAGCACAAGCGTGTAAATAATCATGCCAGCATACCTTAAGCTCTCTCACAAGAAGCTCATAGTCGTCTATCTGACGTGTCATTTCAGCCATCTTGTTTCTTTTTTCTGCATCCAGTGCTTCTGGTGTAGCAAACTTGGAAAGCAGGGGACCCAAAATATTGCCGCAGGTACTGCAAGCAAAGGTTCAGAAGCATCAAAATAAGTTGAACATGTTAATGACAACTTTAGCAGAGTAGCATGTGATTAGTCTACCTTTTTCAACTTTAATAGATTCCAGCTGCAATGACGAAGGTATCAAATAGCATTCAAAAAATTACGCAAAGGAATTGATGTCATGCCATTGCACCGAATGACACCATATTTTAATCTTCTAATAAGGTGCTTGTGAACCATGTGAATGAGTGTTGAAAACATGAAAACAAGTAAAGCAAGGAGGATGTCCTGAAGAATATTCCACAGTGGCAGTTGGCCTTTAGTTCTCAAGGAGTCAAGGACATAGCAGGTGCATCAATTACCAGTGAATGACAGTATGGGACTTAAATACTTTTGAATGAAGCGAGAAATACAAGATACTCATGCAGTATTTACATCCAAGTAATTACTCCACCCAGTGTAGAGCTAAAATAACCAATTAAATTTTAGCGGTTGACCAATTGATATGATGCACACTCAGATACACATAAATACATAGAAGTCTTTAGAATACCTTGTATCATTTTCTCTTTCACTTGATAGATAGCCATTTTTCCAAAGCAACCCAGTAAATCGCTCCTCCATCTTCTCAGCAAATTCTTTGGCATTCAATTCAGATGCTTTGACTTTTTCTTTCAAGTCTTTATTTTCTTTGTCTAAGATCTCAATTACCTTATCAGCATCCTGAATCTGAAGCTCAAGATCCAGAATGAACTCATTCATAGAAGCATTTTGTTGAGTTTTTTCTTCTAGCAATTTTTTTGCTTCGAAAAAATTCTGCTCCAAGGCTGTTAGCTCTAGTTTAGTACTCTCTATTTCACATTGATACTCCAATCCCATTGATGCTATTGACTCCTCCAGCTTCTCAACACATGAAGCTGAGTTCCTTATTATAACTTCTTTATCCTCAATTTCTTCCGTTAATAGCACTCGCTCAGATTCAAATATCTTCATCTGCTCCCTTAAATGTCTGACCTCCTCCTCCAGATTTTCCATGTTTGCAAGTTTTAACCGAAGGCTGCTAATTTCTTCATCAAGGCAGTTTAGGTCAGAGTTTCTTGTATTCAATTGATCCTGCAGGTAATCTGCGAGTTATTATTTAACTGATCAGTCTAAAATCTAATAATAAGATGATAGAGTATCATGTTAGGACTATCTAAAAAAATTTAATTGAAAAAGGGTGAGGCTCTCTTCTTTGTCTTCTAATTAGTTTGGGAAAAACAACTTCAAGGAAAAGACTCTCCACATCTTAACATATAAGTTGCAATTTAATTCTAAAAGGAGATAGTGGCCAGTGGCCACTTAAGTAGGTATCTTTATATCATGAATATGAAATAAGAAAATAATAGAAAAACTCTAGCCATAAGCCATTGTTCCTAGCAATCACATTGTTGGCAATCTCTCGGAGATGAATAGTTTGAAGCAAAACCATATGAAAAAAGAGTTTCACATCATCTCCAGACAATGTGAAGATAAACTCTAAGAATGAAAGTAAATTGCTGAGGATGTCCCACCTATTTCTTGGCAACAATTACTCAATTCTCTTTCCAAGTCCTGTATGTGGTTTTTGTCTTCCTCACGGGCTTCAGATAAATTCTTGACATGACATTCCAATTTCTGCGGCAAAGAGAAGTGAAACTAGAATTAATGGGCAATTCAGTCATATATCCTAATATTGCTTGAAATTAATCAAATTTGTAATTTAATGGGCAATGTGGTATTCACTTTGCAGTTCCATAATACGGATTTGTTCTCATTTATGATTTAATTCATGTCAAAAGCACATAAATGTATATACAATACCATTGACAGATTGGATCAAGATGGGAAATAAAGTAAAGTAGGATAGAAAGTAAAGATGGAAAGGGTTTCAATCAGAATCTGAATAACGCCACTATTTGCCTAAGTGAGAAACTTAAATAGTGGGTAACTCGTTAAAAATGACAGATAAACCTAAAGAAGATGATGTTTTTTGCTTTATGTAGAAGGAAATGTGTTTAATCACTAAGATGGAGGCAGGAATAACTTGAGACAATTGACTATTTCATCTTTTCTCCAAAACACTCAGTACCCAAGATTAGCTACTGTAATTTTGAAAAACATAAGGAGGGCCAATAACAGATACCACCATTTTATAGGGAAAAAGAAAGAGATTAAGTACCATAACCTAAGCTTTGTGCAATACATAGTCTATCACATGAGCATGCAACTAAAAGAAAAAAGTAATACTCTGATTAGTTCGAAGCTCTGGGACTTTGAATCTCTCAACATTTCCTTTTCCTTTGTCAGCTGTATCAGAGGATTAATTTAAACGCATTAAACGACAAAACGGCTGAACAGCATAACGGTCAGACAACAGGCATTGATAGAAACATTGATGAAATCGGTAATAAAATATGAAATATATTCAAAAATTGATGAGAAAAGCAAAGTCAATCTTATTCATGCATCTGAAGCATGTTATTAGAATGACCAGATCAGACCTGTAAGTGCATGTTATTAAAATCACCAAATTAAACCAGTAAACACATGTTATTCAAATGATCAAATTAGACCTGTAAAATGCTCTGCAGTTTTCCCGATTGACACGTTTCTCTTGCAACATTTGTTTCAAAAGTACAATGTTTTCAAAATCTTGTAAGTAATTGAAGTCAATTGAGTCCTCATGCATAACTACCATGGTACTTAATTTGGCATAAATTTCAGTTTTTTCATGTCTCCTTTGCAATGTCTAATTATATCTCAAGTTTGCCTTCCTCACTCATCCCTGACACACACTGACATCATTGGTGGTCAGCCTGCACTTGTTTGCAAATGATGAAACAAGTTTTTCACTAAATTCCAATACTTTACTTATTTATACATGAAAAAAAGCAGATGACAGCAATTTTATTAGAACTTAATAGAAAATAAACAATAAATGAAGTAGCGTAGCAATCAACATTTACCAACTTACAATACCATTTCAAATAATATAATCCAATCTCTTGAATTTCTCCATACTAAAAACAGCAAAACTAGTATTTTTAAAAAAAATGAGAAAATATGCTAACCTCCTTGCATCTTGCCCTGATCTCCAACAAATCATCATCTTTTAAAGAGACATTGCTACCGCATCCACCAGACATCTAGAAGCTACAGAGATTTAAAATATTCACCACCCTTTGAAAATGTAACAATCAGACAGACTTGTCATTTTTGTTCCTTTTTCCTTAAAGAAAAACCCATCTTTCATCAAAATGCCACAGCGTGACAGGGAGCAAAAATTCCCATTAAGGAAAATTCTTGACAATATTTATGTCTCCAATCCGACATATCTTAAATTGGCTGCTTAATGGATAGAGTAGAAGGAGCAGTATGTCATTGAAAATAACTTTGGTTAACGAGGATATGTTATGTAAGATCAAACATGAAAACACATTAAAAGACGTGACTTTCAGCTCCAACAAAACAAACTCAATCAAAATTACCAAAAAATCAAAAAGGCAAAAGGATTACAGAAGAACCCAGAAACTGGTTGTGAATAACAAAGAACCCATAATATAAAATCAATAAAATGTCTCAAAAAGATTATTTCTTTTGCCCTTATGATATCTATGGATGATAAAAACAACTGCATCAACAAAAACTTGGGGAGAATTGGAATTTACCGATTTTTAATTTCCGTATAATTACGCTAACAGGCTGCAAATATCTTCCCAAGAAATTGTGAATTTGTCCGCTATGGTTTTGTGGAGAAATTAAAGAATAATTGCCAATTATGAATGAGAATGTTGGTCAAACAACAGCTTGAAATGAAATGCTGGAGACTTTATTTTGAATAAAACTTTCGAAAATCACAACATGCCCCTCGGTTTTCCGAAATTAACGTAATGTTAGTATATGTTTATTATTAAGATAATAGAAATTATATTTTTGGTTGGGTACGTTTGTCGTTTTTCGTTCGTGATTTTGATATTTTATATTATTAATTTTTTATTTAAGTATTTCAAACAACATGTGACGTATAGTGTCATATCAGCACTTCACATGAAAAATGAATAAAATGACCAAAAATCGAAATATACACTATTAAAACAGAAATTCGATAGGTAGATGACGAAAATCGCAAATAAACAAACATATATTACCATAAATACAGTTTTTTCTACTTTTAATTGTAAAGTTATAATTTTAAAATGGGTTATTTGCATTCACATCATCTATATTTTATATATATGACACACATCCCGTGTAAAAATTATAACATGATAAGGTAGTCCAGTGTAAAATATATAAATTATAGGGGTGAACGCAAATTACTAATTTTAAAATTATTTCAGGTACAAGTAAATAAAAACATGCATGGTTACTATAAAAAATTTATGAACGAAATTATATATAGCTATCAATTTAAAAATAATTAAGGGCATATATTATTTTAATCTTTTCTATCAGGAATCAGGATGCATATTTATAATAAATTTTTTTTTCTATTTGTTGTTTATTTAAATTTTCATCATTTTGATTCTTGATTAAGTTCAAAAATTAAAATTTAGTATTTTTCAATTTAAATTTTTTAGAATAATTGCATCCTTTATTATTATTATTGAAAGTATGAATATATATCATTATTATTATTGAAAGTATGAATATATAACATTAATATATTGGAATATAATATCAAGTTTTACATCACTTCATATGAATAAAAAAATCCAAGTCAGCTTATAGTGTAAGATCGAATGCTGTGGACTCAAGTAAAACAAACACCACCACTAAAGATGGGGTCGGAAAATAGAGAGTGTCTACATAAATTAAGTGTTCAATATTTCTTTGATTATGGATTCGCTTTAATATATGAAAGTAATTTGTTTAACGTAATAAGAATTATGTGTATCAAATTTAAGTATTGATTCGGATGTTGTAACATTTTATGACAACGTGCAGCGAAATAATATAACACATAAATAAATAACTTAATTAAAAATAATTTAGAGATGATTATACACAAGTGAACACACACATGTGCAATGCCTCATAACAAAATAATCATTAGAAAAGAAATAGAGTTTACAAAATCAATACTAATGAAGAAACGAAAAAATATCTTCTTTTACAAGTTAAGAAAGTAAATTGTATCATAAAATATCAATAACAAAAATAATAAAAACACAAGAATGCAAATCTATGTTGCTGAAATTCGGAACATTAAAAAAATTCTTCAATCAATATTTTGTAAGGTGTTGTCTTCAAATGTCTTCAACACGTCACAAAAACACAAGTAAACTGCGATGCTTCGTCTTTGCGAGTACTTCAGAAAATTCACCGGAACTTTATCTATGTTATCTCGTATCTCGTTTGTCTCACTTCTTTTAGTGCAACAATTATTCTTCAATATGTATAAACTTGTGTTGATCTTGATATGATTCCCGCAAGATAAGAAAATTAGTATTTTATTAGGAAACAAAAATTTTTAAGTATTAAATATCAAATCTAGAGTTTAAGAAACTCAATATTCTATAAAGGTAAAACTCTTATGTAAAATATTGTTTAAAAAGAAAAATAATAATTTTAAGGAATTGTGTCTTGCAGTGCAAGTCATGTTTCCTTTCAATATCTTTTTTTGTCTTTCTAGACAAAAACATTAAACTACTTGGATTGGCCACTTAATATAAGAACCAATGCCTCATAATCAAAGCGTGCGTATTGATAGGATATTTAATGTTAAATGATAAATGTTATTGTCCCCGTGTTGTCAATACTTCGAACTACGCTCAAGCTAATATGATCAAATTCATGAGGATATATGTTTTTATAGAGATAAACGCTCTTTCACATCTTCTTAAACTGAAATGAGGATAGCATTAAAACCACCTTAACACCTAATTAACAAGAACTTAAGAAACATGAAATGAGATTAAAACTAAACAAACTCAGAGCAGATAAAATGATAAATAAAATCATTGATTGCTATCAATGTTAGTAGCTTCTTCAACTTCGTCTTCGGTGTTATCACTTTCTTTTGTTCCTGATGATCTTGCTTCCGAAGTTTGCGTATCATTCTTATCTCCCCTTTTTTTCCAGAATGGATAACCAAATCCTAAAAAACACCAAATTCCATTTTTTGGGTTTCATAATGAGCAATTAACTCTTTGGTCTGGACAATTTGTTTGAGGGCAAAATCAATCTGGCCCTGGAGATGTGCTGGAGTGATCAGTATGAATTCAGATGATGGGGTCTTGGCATCGACATCTGGGGCAACACGTGACTCAGACCAATGAAGATATATCTTCTGATTACCTTTGAAAATGGCCAGAGCAATCTTCAGCAGATCACTTACATCGAAAATCTCCTTATCAACGTCTCTTGTGAGTTCTTGAGACTCAAAGATCCCATAAATCAGTGAGAGAAAATAAAGTTTGGACGATTTGAAACCTCCCGCGGCAAATTGGAGGACTGCTTTGAAGATTGACTTTCCAAAATTAAAGGTATTTTTGAGTTCCAATGGAAAACAAAACTAATGTATGTGGTCTCATCACTACTGTAGAATTGGTTGAAAGAGTCCAATTACGTGTAACAATTTTGTGAAGAACTGAGTAAAAATAGTCAAGTTGGCTGCACAAAAGGCAGCTTGGATGTGTTGGAAAGTGAGTGATCAAGCTTTTGGTTAATACTAAAGTAACCTCATGTATGCAATGAAGTAATTTGTTTGATTTCTCATCACCTACACCTGGTGAGAGATTGGTTTAGAACCCGAGAATATGCTTATGACAGTATGATACCACTGAAGAAATAGTCGAAAATAGCTCACGGAGTTTGAGGAAAGCCACGATATTCTGCCTAGAAAAGCCATCTGTATCCACGTTTTTCTCATCAATGAACTCTTGGCTGGCATACATAGACCATTGAATCAGAGATTTTCAGCGTAGAACTTAGTTGAGAAGGCTTTGCTCAAATCATAGTCTTTGTTGTCCATGTTGTCTGGAATTTCATCAACATCACACTCAACATCTTCACTATCAGCTTCATTATCTGCACTATCATCAAATTTTTCATTAGTAGAGGTGGAAGATGAACTGTTGGAGGACTCAGGACTGTTGTCCGCAAATTCCTGTTACATTTCTGCACTAGCCCCATCTAATAGTGATAACCTACCCTTGCACCAAGTTTTCAAACTTACTGCTGCCACTACTACTGTTGCACCACAAGCCCCTCTTTTCTCATTGCTCCAAGACTAGCAGGTGGAGTGGTCATTTGAGATACGCTCCCAAAATCAACTCACTTAGGAATTAAGAAACCAGTTCCCACTGATAAAAGCAAAGGCAAAATGTTTGTTCTTCCTAAAGAACCAGTGAAAACAGGTCCCAAATCTTCTATTCAGATGACCATCGACCTTCACATGGAGGAAATCGAAAGATCTATTGAAGAAGATATTGCCTATTTCTATGACTGGGTTAATATTTGAACAGTTCAACATCTATCAGCGTTCAGTCGATTTCTTTGTCGAAAATATTTAATATACTCTTAAATTTATTAACTCATCGATTTTTCCTTCGGAGATAGAGTCGGGATTACAGGATTGGAGGAAACAAAAAATTTAGTTAATCTGTTCTATAATTTTTTATCGACATTTTTACATGTACTTAATGTATTTGATGTAAGAAAAACGTGACACATACTAAAAGAAGTAGCGTGTACAAATTGAAATTGGCGACGGCCAAGAAAATTTAGATGCGTACACGATTCTTCTTCTGAATCTCGGCTCCCGATACACTCATCGATGGTATGAGAAACGCCTATAAATAGAAGCGATTGAGGTCCCTAAGCACACACATCTCATAAGGAATATACACCATCTACAGAGAACGTGAAGTGCTTAGAAGGCTTCAACCGAGAAGAAAATCAGAGAAATCAAAATTTTCAATGGCCGGAGGTAACACTCGATTTATTTCCGCATATAGTTTTTTCATGTTCATGTATACGTAAAAAACATGATTTTGAGAAAAAATTTCTAACATTTGGTATCAGAGCCGTGATACCTGTGCCTTGAAAATATTTGATTTCATATCATGAAATTTTGAGAAAAGAATTTTAAGTTTTACGTAAGAAACTTAAAATTTAAAGATCGAACATAATAATATTAAGAAACTTACTTTAGAATTGTGTTCTCGATCGGAGTTTGAATTTTTTCTTTGAATCTTAAAAAAAATGAAATGAGAATTTTCGGAGAAGATGCTACTGGTTTTTTCTGAAAATGGAGGATGAAGAAGACGAAAGTTTGCAAAATGAAATATTGCAAATTGATGATTGAAGCAATTGAATTCGGTATGAAATACGAATTATTCAAACAAAGTATTAAATTGAATGGGACCCACATCAATTTATATAATGCAAAGTTGTGTCGGTAATGCATATTATTTTTATTTTTTAAAAAATATATATATTTAAATATGCGGGACCCACATGTTTATAATAATTCATTATTATTATTATTATTATTTTAATAATAATTATGCGGGACCCATATGTTTATAATAATTCATTTTTATTATTTTTGTTTTTAAAATAATAATAATAATAATAATAAATACATAAACAATGATTAATATGTTATTAAGTTATATGTATAATTCGGTATACATATAAGATTTGATCAAATAATTTGTACACATTAAAAAAAAATTCGACGTAATTTCTAATACATGTTTATAAATTATTTTTGCATGTTAGATAAAATATCAAATTTTATGGATAAGTGTTTGATGTGTACATGCAAATTTAATATTATGTTTGCATTTATTTTTTGATGTTTTTAAATGCAAATTGTATTGAAAAATATTTTGGTAAATCAATATTCACATTATGTTCATATTAAATTATATTGAGTTGTTTATAATTTGAAATGAACATATCAAGTAAGATGTGAATATAATAAAATAAAATATTTCAGATATTCACAAATGAACAAATAATTATCACTTTATCACTACTCTTATAAAAGAGAAAAACTGATGAGAAGCCCACATTTTCACGTAAATGTGATTCTCACTTTATCACTACTCTGATTGAAGAGAAAAACTGATGGGAAATTATTTGTTCGTATGAAATAAAAATGTGAATATAAAGATATTAAACGAAAATTTTTGGCTTATAAAGATTCACATAAATGTGGATAATTAAAGTAAATAATAATTATATGGTGACGTGAGAAAACATGATCTAGGAGAGTTCTTCATAGATCGGTTTAAACTGCCTTAATTAGCCACTGGTCTCCCTGAGGAACGTTGCTCTGACTAGGAGTTAGGTATTTAAAGGGCCTTAGCACTACCTATCTTTCCTGTGAGCACTCTTGGAAAATGTTGATTATGTTACTAAATAATTATTATATAAAGTATTAAAGTACAGTCAAAATTTTGTCCAGTGAACCGTATAATTTTAAATAATTGAGAAATAGCCACAACATCCTTAATTATGGAAAATTATGCATTAAGTGGATTTGGATAACATAATGGACAACAATTGTAATTAATTATATAAACATAATAAATTTTACCCCACATGGATTTTTATTATATTTATATAACTAATTAGGTTAAAATATCAAATTATATTTTTCTTAATTTACCCACAGGAGTTAAGGAAAATACAATTTGATAGTTTTATCATAAAGTTACAGAAAAATCTTATTGAATTAAAATTTTAGCCCACAGGAAAATTTTATGTCACTAGAACCTGCGAGTTTTTCTGATATGAAATGTGACATTCCCGAACTAAAGGGCGACAACTATAGAATATGGAAAGAAAGAATTCTTCTTCAATTAGGGTGGATGGATATTGATTATGCTATAAGGAAAGACGAACCATCTGCTATTACTGAAAACAGCATTCCGGACGATGTTGATCTTTATGAAAAATGGGAGCGATCTAATCGACTCTGCGTAATGTTCATAAAGACCAAAATCTCTGCTGGTATGCGTGGTTCTGTCGACCAGCATAATAATGTCAAAGAATTACTGAAGGCTATTGATGAACAGTTTCAGTCTTCAGATAAGGCACTTGCCAGTACCCTAATTATGGAATTCCCTTCATTAAGGCTCACCAGTGTGAGAGGTGTGCGAGAGCACATAATGAAAATGTGGGACATAGCGGCTCAGCTCAAAACACTTGAAGTGGAAATGTCTGAGACTTTTCTTGTGCACTACATTCTATGCACTCTTCCACAACAATATGGACCCTTCAAAATTTCCTACAACACACATAAGGATAAATGGTCAATTAATGAATTAATGACCATGTGTGTTCAAGAGGAAGGAAGATTGTTGATGGAAACAAGTGATAATGTATTTATGGCTACACAAAGAAAGTATAAGAAGTAAGCCAAAGTCAAGGGAAAAGGGAAAATGGAAAAGAATAATTCCACCTCAACCTGACATTAAGAAAGAAACCAAGTGTTTCTTCTGTAAAAAGATGGGACACATGAAGAAGGATTGCAATAAATTTAAGGATTGGCTTGAAAAGAAAGGTATTCCTACTTCATTTGTCTGTTATGAATCTAATATGGTTGATATAATTTATAAGACATGGTGGATTGATTCTGGTTCTACAATCCATGTTACAAATACCTTGCAGGGTATGCATAACATAAGGAAGCCAATAGAAAATGAACGAAGCATCTATTCGGGAACTAAGATGTCTTCGCATGTGAAGGCTATTGGGACTTGCTGCCTTATATTGGATAATGATTTTATTTTAAAATTGGAAAAGACATTTTATGTTCCTAGTTTTTCTAGGAATTTAATTTCAGTTTCAAAACTTGTACCACTTGGTTATTCATTTCAGTTTTTGGATAAATCAATAAATTTGTTTTATAAATCAAATCTTATTGGAAATGGTACAATGGTTGATGGTCTTTTCTCTATTTATTTACAAAATAATAACACCACTATGCATGTTCAAGGAGGTATTAAAAGATGTGTTATAAATGAAGATTCCTCTATATTATGGTATCGGAGATTGGGACACATCTCCATAGAGATAATTAAAAGATTAGCAAATGATGGAGTACTCAGTACTTTAGATTTTACTGATTTTGAGACTTGTGTGAACTGTATTAAGGGAAAGCAGACCAATAAGTCTAAAAAGGGTGCCAAGAGGAGTACAGAAATATTAGAAATCATACATTCAGATATTTGTTGTCCAGATATGGACATGCAAAGTCCGAAATACTTCATCTCTTTCATTGATGATTACTCACGATACATGTATATCTACATGCTTCATAAAAAAAACGAAGCACTTGAAGCCTTTAAGGTTTTTAAGGCTGAAGTGGAGAAGCAATGTGGAAAATATATTAAGATCGTGAGAACTGATAGAGGTGGAGAATATTACGGTAGATACACTGAGAATGGACAAGCACCTGGTCCGTTTGCGAAGTTTCTCCAAGAACATGGGATTGTTGCCCAATATACTATGCCTGGTTCTCCGGACCAAAATGG
>NC_133309.1:23779233-23828127 GCF_012295235.1 Primulina huaijiensis | reverse complement strand
GCTGATGAAAATCCAGTAGATCAAGTTGTTAATGAAGAACAACAAGAAATTGTTGATCAACCAGACAACCTTAGGAGATCTACTAGAATAAGAAGATCAGCAATATCTAGTGATTATATTGTGTATTTACAAGAATCGGATTTTAACATCGGAGCCGAAAATGATCCTGAAACGTTTTCACAAGCCATGAGTTGTAATGAGTCAAAACTATGGTTTAATGCTATGAAAGAAGAGATGAATTCTGTGGTAGTTAATGGAGTCTGGGATCTTGTTCAGTTGCCTGATGGTGTAAAAGTCATTGGATGTAAATGGGTCTTCAAAACAAAGAAAGACTCATTAGGCAACATTGAAAGGTATAAAGCAAGACTCGTTGCTAAAAGATTCACTCAGCAGGAAGGAATCGATTATAAGGAGACTTTTTCTCCTGTATCTAAAAAAGATTCTATTCGTATCATTTTAGCATTGGTTGCTCGTTTTAACTTTGATTTGCAACAAATGGATGTGAAAACAGCTTTTCTCAATGGAGAACTACAGGAAGAGGTTTATATGAAACAACCTGAAGGATTCTTCTCTAGTAATGGTGAGCAATTGGTTTGTAAGCTTAAAAAATCTATATATGGATTGAAACAAGCTTCCCGTCAATGGTATTTAAAATTTCATGATGTTATCTCTTCATTCGGATTCGTTGAGAACCCCATGGATCAATGTATATACCAGAAGGTCAGTGGGAGAAAGAATTGTTTCCTTATTCTATATGTGGATGATATATTACTTGCAACCAATGATAAGGGTTCGTTATATGAGGTGAAACAATTTCTCTCTAAAACTTTGATATGAAGGATATGGGCGATGCATCTTATGTCATTGGCATTAAGATACATAGAGACCGAATTAGAGGTATCATAGGTTTGTCTCAAGAAACCTATATCAACAAAGTTTTAGAGAGATATCGGATGAAAGATTGTTCACCAAGTATAGCTCTCGTTGTGAAAGGCGATAAATTCAATTTGAGCCCATGCCCAAAGAATGATCTAGAGCGGGAACAAATGAAAAGCATTCCTTATGTTTCTGCAGTCGGAAGCTTGATGTATGCTCAGGTTTGCACTAGACCTGACATTGCATTTGTTGATGGGATGTTGGGAAGATATCAGAGTAATCCAGGTTTAGACCATTGGAAAGCTGCAAAGAAAGTCATGTGGTACCTTCAAGGGACCAAAGATTATATGCTTATGTTCAGACGAACTGAGAATTTGGAAGTAATTGGCTACTCTGATTCAGACTACGCTGGCTGCATTGATTCAAGAAAATCCACTTCAGGATATATTTTTATGCTAGCTGGTGGAGCTGTATCTCGGAGAAGTGCAAAGCAGACATTGACTGCTACTTCCACTATGGAAGCTGAGTTCGTAGCTTGTTTTGAGGCAACCTCACATGGTGTATGGTTGAAGAGTTTCATTTCAGGGCTTAGAATTATGGATTCTATATCTAGGCCATTAAGAATATATTGTGACAATTCAGCTGCTGTTTTTATGGCTAAAAATAACAAAAGTGGTAGTCGAAGCAAGCACATCGACATTAAGTATTTAGCCATACGAGAACGTGTTAAAGATAAGAAGTTACTTATCGAGCACATTAGCACTGAATTGATGATTGCGGATCCTTTGACTAAGGGCATGCCACCATTGAAATTTAAGGATCATACAGAAAGAATGAGACTTGGTTCCTTTATGTAATTTTGTTGTAAAGAACAAATTTAATGAAACTATGATGTGATATTTTCTCATATTTGTTGTGTACACATTCATTGATTTGAGAAATATCAATAAAGTTGGACCTCGAATAAACATTGGGTTTATTCATTAAGTTATACAGATTTGAGAGATATAATACATTGTAATACATAGAAGATAATAATCGTTTTTAGATAACATATCGCCATGATTCATGTATTTTATTTTCTCCTATGGTAAATGAGATATATGTGTCAAGTGGGAGAATGTAAGAAAAACGTGACACATACTAAAAGAAGTAGCGTGTACAAATTGAAATTGGCGACGGCCAAGAAAATTTAGAGGCGTACACGATTCTTCTTCTGAATCTCGGCTCCCGATACACTCATCGATGGTATGAGAAACGCCTATAAATAGAAGCGATTGAGGTCCCTAAGCACACACATCTCATAAGAAATATACAACATCTACAGAGAACGTGAAGTGCTTAGAAGGCTTCAACCGAGAAGAAAATCAGAGAAATCAAAATTTTCAATGGCCGGAGGTAACACTCGATTTATTTCCGCATATAGTTTTTTCATGTTCATGTATACGTAAAAAACATGATTTTGAGAAAAAATTTCTAACATTTGACACTTACCATATGATGCAAAAATTATAACATATAAATGAGGTAATATAAGTGTCAAATACATCAAATCTAAGGGAGTTGAATGTAAATAACTCATTATAGGACGTAAAAAATACAATATATAGCTAGAATATTTTACTTTATTTAAAAAATGGGATGGGTGGTCATTTTAAATGGTGGGTGACTAAACCAACACCTTCAGTTCACTTGTAAACTTTGCATATGTGTACAATATAAAAAGACTCCACATGGTAATGACTTCATAAT
This sequence comes from Primulina huaijiensis, assembly GCF_012295235.1. Lineage (NCBI taxonomy): Eukaryota > Viridiplantae > Streptophyta > Magnoliopsida > Lamiales > Gesneriaceae > Primulina > Primulina huaijiensis. The sequence continues at coordinate 23,825,499 of NC_133309.1, read as the reverse complement.
GTATATACTTAATTAATAAGTTCAATATTCAATACTTCATTCATTTCGCTTCATTGCCAAGTCAAGATAATTACAGCATATGACTTTAATTTGTAGATGATGATGTATAGATGAAATAGAAATTACAATCAAATGAATGATTAACAACATTTTCAAGCAAGAACAAGAATATAGTAATGATCAAATATTACATAATCTAGAAACGGTAAAAACGAGTGGAAGAGATGACTCAAGAAAATGGTTAATGGGAAACTTTTTGGTAAAAATTGATGCAACTTTAGTGGCTAATAGCCATAGAACACTTGAATTTTCAGTAAAGAATCAATGAATTGGTGAATTAGTAAAAGGTAAGCAAACAACAGGAGTATCAGCTGGAGATAATGCCGAGTAACGGCTCGTGCTTGTTCTTGTGACTGTGACCGTGCTCTTGTTCATGGCTGATCCTTATCCACCAAGATTTGAAGTCACTGAATTCTTCATCGACAGGAGCAGGCATGTTGAGATCAAGAAAGTCTCGAATTTTGGGTATTGGTTTCTGAGGTGCTGTAGATGGATGAGTACTTTTGGTTTGATGACTAATCAAGTGTGATCTTTTGTGCCCACCTAAAGCTTGGCCTGATGGGAAAATCTTGAAGCAAATTGGGCATTCATGATCTTTACCTTTCTTGAACCCAACTTCTGATGCAGTTTTAGCTGCAGAATCATGTATATTTTGGGAATTTTGATCACTTTGAATTGGTGAATTTTCTGTGTTTTCACTTCTTGGAGCACAGCAGCCTTTGAACTTTTTATGGCTAGCTCTGTGACCCCCAAGAGCTTGGTAAGAAGGGAAAGCTCTTTTACAAATAGTGCATAAAAATTTGCTGTTTTTCTCGAAATCTTCGGAGTCTAATGGGTTGTAGGATAATGGGAATTTGTAGTTTTCCACAGGCAAAGTCAAGTCAGAATCACTTGAATCAGTAAATTTCCTCTTGTTCTTCTTCTTGAAATCTCGTTCTTCAAGCAGATCCAATTCACTTTTCTTGATCCAATTCTTTAAGGAGCTAACTTCAGATTCGTTGCATCCAATTTCAACATTCTTTAACTTCTTAAAATTTTCATCTGCATGAAATTCCGTGCTTGTTTTGTGCCCATTTCTTGAATATCGAGTTTTCACCTCAGAATTCCCATTTTTCAGTTCCTTGAACTTCAAGAACTCGCCAGTTTTCAAGTTTTTGTCCACGACTTTACCGATATTCTTAGATTCTAAAAGCTCAAAATTATTATCAGAAGAATCAAAAGAATGCATACCATCCCATTTCCTTACATCCCTTGAAAGCATGATCAAACTCAAAGCTACCGTTTCTTGTTCTTGCTGATCGATATCAGAAACATACAACGAAAAATGTGCTAAAGAAGATGAATTTGCAGTAGATGTGCACCTTTTCAATCTATCTGATCTCTTTTTCTTGCAAAAGGGAGTCGCTTCTTCGATATCTGAACAGCTATCCATGATTACTTTTCGATGATCATCCAAACTGTCCTGAGAATCTTCTTCCAAGCTATTTTCAATCCTTCCACTAAGAGAGTGAGATTTCATGTGGCCAAACAAAGCCCTCCAAGATCGGAAACTTTTGCCGCATTCTTTACAGTGCTTTCTTTGAAGCAAAGTATCCACTTCTTTAATCGACTTTGAGAAATTTTTTGTCTCGTCCGAACTGACTCGGCTTCCAATTACTACAATCTCATTGAGTTTCGCATTGTTTTTGCCATTTGTATGAGGTGGGAGTTTCTTCTTTTGCAACTTGTTATCATTTTTCTGAGTTTGATCAAATGAAACATTGATCAAATGAGACCTCATGTGGCCACCTAAGGATCTGCCACAGGAGAAACTTTTGTTGCAGAATTTGCAGGTATGCTTCAGTTTCTCCATAATTTAGTTGAAATTTCACAGAAATAAAGGTGAGAAACGGATCACAAACAAATCAAGAAAAGCTGAAAACTTGGCTGATTGGAATCAAGGGAATGCTACAATTCTGACCTCTGTGCTAATGAAACAGCACAGAAAATGCAGAAGATCAAATCAAGAAACCAAAATATCAAGAAAACATGAAATTAAAGTCAAACCAGAACTGGGATTCCAGTTTCTCTAATCCCAAACTTATAACCAGTATCCCAAATCAAGAAACACGAATTTTAAGCCTGAAGCAGACGAGAGCTTCGATTTCTTGAATCTTGACCAGCTGGAGAGAAAAAAGATTCAAGAATTTGTCGGATTTCCAGAGCTGAACAAGACCTGACTGACAAGAAAAAAATATATGAAAAAACAAGAACAAAAAGAGAAAAAAGAGCAGTTCAGTTAGCAACTGAGGAAGAGACTCTCTTTTTAAGCTACTCTTACTTGTAGAAGTAGTAGCTTTAGGGTAGATGAAAGTTGAAGTAAATATCAAATTGGAAAGAGCAGAATCAGTTGGCTTTGTTGTAAATGATGGCAAAGAGCAAGCCAATATAAAACAAGAAACAAATAATTAAAGAATTATATATAATTATATTAAATTTATCTCTGTCACAAACTACACTAGGGAGGAGATTTCCATGCATGAAAGCTAAGATAAAAAAGAGAAACAAAGCAAAGAAAGTGGCAATAAATTGGTGGGGGGCCCTTCAAGATATCCTTACTCCTCTTGCTTAACTTCAGCTCCAATTGGAATATAGGAGCAGACAACAAGTTTTATCTGGTACAGGTGTGTGCCATCTATGAAAAAATGAATTTCCACTTTCATTTCACTCAATTTTTTTCTTAACAACACTCAATTTAATTGAAATCCACAAACTGGTCGCATTCTGATTCTTAAAAAATGATTAAAATTTTCTGGATACTCTCACCTTCGATATTTTTGTCTGATCCAAAACGACTTGTTACATTCATTTACACCTTCAAACTATATCTTTTACAAACAATTCAATAAAGATATTTTTGGTATTTTATTAAAAAGTTAGAATTAGAATCACTTATTTACCAAATATCATAAAAAAAAATTCACTTCTTCATAATCTATAAACTCGATGAATTCTCTAAAAGCATAATCTTTTGCAAACACTCACCTTAGTATCTTAATCATATGAACTTTATATATTTTCAAATAAAAACAAATTAAGTTGGTGTTCTTTGGTATTAACCGTGCATTTCTTTGTAAGTATCATTCTGGTGGATCCAACAAATAAGTAGCTGTTCAAGTTATGGATCTTTGCCTCTATTTAGTCTTTTATTTAATTTATTATTTTTAAGGGGGATTCCACCTCACTTTTCTACAAGTATTTGCCACCCACTTTAACAAAACAGAGTGGGAGAAAAATGATATCGACCCATCAAATTTTTAGGTGTAAAAAACAACATTCAATTTTTTTTTTTAAAAAAAATGGTATAAAATATAAACAAGAAAGGTGACAGGAAAATGTATTATTCTACACCATGGAAATCGTTATTTTAATACAAAAACTTAGTTGACAACTTGATGATGCAGCTAGCATAGAAGCTGAGCATGCAGCAGCAGTGACAGTGCCGGCCCAAATTTGCTGCCATGCCGGCTTTTTTCATTGCAAAAACCGCACTTTCAAATGTCTTCTAATACCAATGTTTTAGCCTGCATTTCCACTCCAAGATTTAGCTGTATTATATGGAAATTAATTTAAAGTTAAATCTAATATACCTAAGTTAATTTGCTTAATCGGGTTCCATAGTCACCACGGAGACGCATTAGATCAAACCATAGATTTGCTACAATGGCAAACCAAGAAGATGAGAGATGATATTCAAATTTTAAATGTACAATATAATTTATTCTCGATTTTTTCCGTGATTCATTTAACCGATTAATCAATCCAAAGCTTCTCAACAATAAACATTAATGCTTTTTTGCATTTGAAAACATTTGCATTAATAAAGTGACTTCACTTGTGAGCAAAGTTCATAGATTGCCCCAAAGTGATGCTTAAATTGACAAGCAAACACCTTCCAAGCAAAAGGTTGGCCACTCACTTGTCTTCTCTCTGCTACCTTATTAACATCATTAAGTACAAGAAAGATAAGATACCTTTCTTTTGGCTTTATTGGTCAAATTGTTCCAACAATTTGCTCTAGAACCTATCCTAACATCACAATGAGTTATTATGATAATTAAATCCTAAGTGATGGCCTATCTATATATTAGGCACACATATAATACACCACAAAAAAATGCGTTGTTTAGCGACGGTTTTTAATGAATCGTCGTTAAACATTAGGGATGGTTCTATATATAATGAATAGTGTATGTATATTAATAAACAAATATTTTTATAAGTTTGAAACTCTGATTAATCAATCACTCTCATGTAATAAAGATAGACATGGGTACGAATAGATTATTAAAAGGAACAATTTTTACCTAGACTTCAACCAATGGAGAGTTGCACGATCTACCTAATAGTTTCTTTAATATTTTCCAAGAAACATAGTTTTTCACGTCTATAAATTATTGTAGGTAAATGATTGTTAGACTACATAAATATTAGGAAATATATAGATGAGAACTGAGAATAAAAGTGACAACAATGTAACAATTATTAATGCACTAATCAAATATTTATTTAAAATTGAACAAAGGAAAAAACATTTGGATATCAACATAAATTAAAGTGTAATATGCTTGGAACACAAAATCTAATTTTCACATATTATAATGCATACAAATATATATTTTAATGGTATTTCTATGTATATATTTGAACATAATTCTATGTATATTTGTGTACATATTATTAGCATGTTTCTGTGTAACACATGTTCAAGAAACACTCCAAACTCCCACCTGTCCCTCGAATACCACTATTATTTTTGACTTAGTTAATGATTAGTACAGCTAGCAAAGATGTAAGAAAAAACACAAAGTATGCAATAAATAAAATATAATAAAAACCACTGCATGTTGAAGGAGAGATTTTGATCCCAACTGTCCCATACTTCAATATTCAAGTTTTTCAGGCTAATTAACAAACAAGCAAACTCCCCTTCAAAAAAAAATCTGTTCAAGGGGTGATAAATAATTTACAAGGGTAAATACCCTCGGCTCTTAAAAAGCCATAAATTAGAGAATTTACAGAGTGTTTTCATGCCATTGTAATCGGCTAAAACATAAATCTCAGGATTTTGAGGTCGAAAGACCGAGAAAACAGGGGAGAGACGAACGGGTAAACTAGTAAAATAAAGACTGCCAAATGATATCAATTATCAAGTCTTACAGAATCAGCAGGTGCTGAAAATGTACAAGGAAAATTGGAACTGTTCTCCGGAGTAGATCTGTTGGTTACCTGAGCCAAGGTGTTAAAAGCCATAAAGCAAGCAAAAGCATTCGAGATCAAAGAAGCTATCCGATGCTAGCTCAAGCTCTGTCCATCCCGGGCCTTGCAGTTCCAAGATCCAGTACCAAACACTTCTTCGATCATACTGCATGTGGGCAAGAGATCCGCTTCATTTCTTGTGTGAGCCATGTACCCGCCTTCCCATTCTCGAGAGTTACAAGCCTCCAACATAAAGTCATGTCCACTGGCCCCATTAGTGCCAGTCCATTGTCTATGATCATCACTTTTCTCCGCACACTCGTCAAGAGCAACAACAGCATCACCAGATGTACGAGGTTCATTTTTAATACCAGGACTGCCAGTTTCATGAGAATGGTCGCCACCTGAAATCTTGCAGGTGGCATGTATATTACCAGGATATGCAGCGGTTGTCTGGCAAACATCCTCGCCAGATGGATGCGTGACTTTATCAAAGGTTTCATGTCTATCGGCTTCTAAAGGCGATTCAAGCTCAAAACCATCATCTTCATCAACTTCAACCTCATCATCACTAGAATCGTCAGTCCACTGCCATTGATCATCATCGCTGTCAATGTTCATTGGATCAATCCTGTTTTGCTCAGCACGTTTTCGAAGCATAAAGACATTAAAATAATAACTGACAATTTCCTTCCTTGTCCTGGAGGGAAATACAACCGCTAGATGGTCCCAAAAGTTCTTTCCTACTGATACAGGATTGGAAAATACAACCTCATGAAATAATTGCTCTTCGTCTTCACTCCATTTCTCCGCAACTAACTCTCCCATATCACAGAAACCGAGCTCAGCAAAAGTCTCACGCCTGAATGTTCTTTTGAGTTTCTCTCTGGCTTCTAGAATGTGTTGTCGGACACATCTGATTGAGCCCATGTCTTCACATGAACAATCTACTCTACCAACCCCAACCTCATTGCTCTCTGCAGGCAATATTGATTCTGGCATTGGAATGACTCGACACCCAGCCAATTCCTTCTCAGAATCAAAAGGCTTGAAAGGAACAGATTCTGGAGCTTGAGAAATCAGATTAGATTCTTCCTGTGGATACTTCGAGCGTTTAAGTGTCCTCTGATTTCCATGCTCAACCCATTCCAGTACATTAGCCTGGAAATCTGGTCCCACAGGAACAACTTTTCGAGGAGGATGATCCAAAAGAAAAGAATAAATCTCTGCATGGTGCACATTGGCCCTTGGTGGACGTTCAGTATTATGATAATCAGGGGACGACAACATGTGAAATGGCCACTCCAACCTTATATCCTCTTCACAGACACTGCTGGTGGCCCAGGAACTGTAGGGAAGAGAACTGGAGGCTGCAGATGCAACATCTTTCTTGATGAAAAATAGAGGATCCGCACCAGTAATATGGAACTTCTCGATATATTCAGGCTTAATTTTAGCTGAACGGTTATCCCCTTTACCTAAAACACAATGGTTTCAGTCAATTGACAAACAAATGAACTCAGACTAGAAAAACAAAATTCAAGTTTCACAGACTAGAAAACCAAAATTTCAGTTCCAAACCTTGAATTGTAGGGCAGTTAAACACAGATGATATTTAACAACAGAATATTTAGAACGCTGAAACAAAGAATCAAATAAATCTTATAATTTGCCGATTCTCCAACATCACGAGATCTCTCAGGACCAAACTTTAAATACATTTTTACAGTGAACACATCCAAATCATTTCTTAGATCTCAGGTAGTACATTGAATTCATGGAGACATGGACAATTGAAGAACACTGAACACAGACGCTATTGTTCAACTCTGTGGAGCTTGCTATGTGACTTAGACCCTTAGGCTAAGCATTTTTAGAAGGTCAGGAATATGCCATTTTCTTTTCCCCACCTGAAACATAAGGACTCAGAACTGCAGATTCAGAAGGAAATTCCAAAGTTGTAATGAGTTGCTTATTTGGCTCGATTTGCCTAGGTTGTTTAGATGAAACTCCAATTGACTCGTCCTCGTCAAAAGTGCGTTTCTGTACCATTTTAACTGCAAAAGGGCAAAAACGTTTGGGAAAAAACTCAACAGAGAAGAAAATTCACCACAAGACTAAACAGAAAATAAAATTGAACATATATGCAGCTCTGAAAAGACTAAACACTTTACGCAACTTTCACAGATAACGTAAAAGAAAACAGAAAAGGAATACAAGCTACAACAGAAAATAAAATCTCTTCCCCCCATTCTGCTTCAGCTATGCCAAGGTAAAGTAATTTTGCATGCATCTTGACATATAATATAAAGCATGACAGGTAATTCTAAATTAAACAATGACGAAAAACGGACCCCTTTAATTAGAAACTCATATAAGAAAGTACTTCATAGTTTTATCATGGTTTGCTCGAAAACAATTTATTAGGCCATCACAGCATAGATCCAGCCAGGATACCCAATCATCGGATTTCTATAATGGCATTAAAATCATTAAACATCTCCATAGAGAAAATACCTACTGAGTCCAGAATAGGCAAAAAATTATTTCAGCAATAAATGATACCAACCAACAGCTACTAGACCTCTAAAAAGGGTTACGCCTCTGAATAATAATGATGAAAATCAATAAGTTTCAACTGAAAATTTAGGATTTCAAACTAATAAGAAAAATATGCAGTTCAGTAACACTTCAAACACAGTCAATCAAGTAAAAATAGCAAGCATCCACTAATATTTAGAATTTCAGGTCCAAATGCCTAGCCATATTTTCTTTCATGATGCATGGAATAGAATCCGGAATACTATTTGGAATATGGGCAACTACAGCTCGGATATTTTGTTTTAGAATTCTGTTCTAATATTTCATGTAAAGCATAGGCAGATTAGTGGTGCATGTCTAAATTTGTTTCACAGCATTTGCAATTTGAAATCTGGGATACCAGCACTCCAGATTTTTATCCCACGACCATGCTACATATCAAGAATGGTAAATAAATGTTATTTGAAATAAAACCTATAAGTGATAAGTTGGGCTCCACCAAAAAGCAAGATAAGGTCATGCATCAAGTAAGGTGATGTCACTAAACTTTGAATCTTTATTTTATGTCAGGGAAGCTAAATGGCTGAAGTATAAAATAAATATAAATGGAGAAAAAATGAAGCTCCTCTAAGCAAAGAAAATTCAAAATAAGCCAGGAAAATTTAACAAAATTTCTAAAAAATATTTCCATACCTCTAAATAATAGAATCTTCGAATCAAACGGAACAGCTGACCGATAAATTGCTGATCGTATATCAATGGACTTGGCAAAAACTACTAAGCACCGAAGCAATTTTCTTGCTGCCGTTCCAATTAAAAAAATTCTCCAGAGAAATTTTATTTTAAAAAAAACCAAACAAACCCTAGATCCCCAAATTACAGACACAAACAAATCAATCCGCAAAACTTTACCCAAAAATCGAAAAACTTGGTTTCGAAAATCCAAGAAACTATCAGAAAAATTGAAATCAAAATACAAAAACAATTAAATCACGAAACAATGATGATGATATTTTTTCTAATTTTCCAAAATTCAACAAAAATTTAGGAAGCCGTGAAAAAACAAAGAAATACGAAACGGTCTGCGCAAATCACAGCTTAATTCGACAAGATCCATCTTGAATAGAACAACTACAAACCCTAACCCTAGATTTCAATTCCATAAACGAAGGAAGGTAAATGAGGTATCAATAAAAAGATAAACAACCGAATTGAAAGGATATGCTCTCAATTTCAAGATTTAGAAGAGAAAAATAGGTGAAATTGAGGAAATAATAAAGGGGATCGAAAAGAGGGGAAAATTATTTTGTTTGACTTATATAATTAATAAATAGGAAAGCTATTGTTAGTGACGATACTGTAACAAGATCGAAATGAAATTACATCATTGCCCTTGCAAACAATTATTTGTTTTTTGCAAAAACATCCCTGAAAATATTTGTTATTGTCAACTAAACCATAAAACTCTTTTATTTGGTGATAAATTACTAAATACTTGAATCATTAAATCGAACTGACAAGACTATCAATGAAAGAGCATCATTTGTATTGTTCAACTACAATGACCCAAGATGAGATCCAACTCTACTGATCTGATAAGTATCTACAACAGCTCGAATGGAACCAAGTTGTCGACATTTATTCTGTCTGCAAAACATATCATCTTTTATGTTAATATGACAACATTCTATGAAGAAAACAGACTATCGCTTAATTTATTCAAAGAGTTGTCAGCAAAACAGAATAAAAAATATGTTGGTTACCTATTTTAGCTAGTGTTCAAAGAATTTGAATTACCCGCTACTATCTTTGGAAACGCAACAAAGACACGTGGCATTTTCTGCTTAATTGTCGGCTACTTAGTTCATCTATGTCTACTGTATCTATTTATTAACGTTGGGGACAAACACCTATAAAAAAATATATGCATCAAGAATAAAGAGATTATTGTTGCATTGACCTCATCAAGCATTCTCAAATCGTACATCATCTTTTACAAGAATTATTTTTAAGTTGTCTTTGCACATGTACAAAGTTCTATCAGATCAATTAAGGATCATATTGTGCACTTTGTATCCTCGTTTATTTTTTTTATTACACGAATTTTGTAGTATTGTGAGAATCACTATAACTGTCAAAAGCATGTTTCTGAACATATCGAATTAAGAATCCTTGGGAAAACAGAAGAATGAGAGATGTAGAAGCTTAGTTTTCGAACTTTCATAGACAAACTTACGCCCTCCTTTACTTTCAATCACTTATTGATTTTATTGAGCATCAAAGAGTGCACAATAAATTTCCAAACTACAATAAAAAAAAAAATTTTGACCATCAGAGATTGATGTATGAACCGAACTTTAAGTTTAACGTATGATTAAGGGTTTTTTTTTTATATATATAATTTACTCTTAAAAAACTCAAGTGTGAGGTTTTATGTCTGTTTTTTAAAATACGGCGAGACGGATTTTTTTTTTATTTTTTAATTCGCATAGAAATTACTGATATAATTTATCCTTGTTTTAAGTTGTGGAATTGACCACAATACCATAAACCATTTTCGCAGCTAATATGTTTATTTTTGTATATATATATATATACCATTTTTCTTTTTCTTGATATTTAAAACTCGATTGCGAAATTTATTTTGAAGCTTATACATTAATCATTAAAATTATCTTTTTGAAATATACAATACAACCAGAAAATATTGTTGTTATTATTATTTACATGGCTGTCACAGTGCAGAACTACAGGAGATGCATATGGCGGTCGAACAAGGGGAGACGAGCTAAGAAATATGGGCATACTGATAAATAATCGGCAGCAGAAAAAGATCATAAAAAGATGGTGGCTTGTTATTGAATTTCGAAGAGTCTTAATCCCGAATATTATGACATACCACAACTGCAGAAACATACACTAAATTTACATCTGGGAACTAAGCAATATCAGAGTAGAACGAAGAACGGCTACCAAAATGTTATGATGAAGTAGTATTCAGGAAGATAGTTAACTTCAAACAAAACGAAAATATTTCCGTGACCGTGAGAAAGTGTTCAAACCTCACAAAAATTTCAGTTGCGAGATTTACAGGTCAACACCCTCATCGAGGCCTTTGGAGCTGATCATCACATTAGAATCAATCTGTTTGTCAAACTTTCTTTTCCTCCGAGACTCGAATTCTGGGAACCCTTCCATCTGACAAGAACAAGAGATAAAAAAAAAAGATGGTGAATGCTTGCAGAACAAGATGTACAACACAGGCGTGTAAAATATTTAATGGTTTAACCTGTTGAAAATGATCCATAGAAATTGGGTTTCCATGGAGGGATATATTCTGCAAACTTTTGCAATCTTTCAATAAGTTTGGAGGTATCTGTGAAGTGTAGGACACCAATTAATAAATCCGTTGATAGTAGGAAGACTTCAAATTATCAGCCAGACGACATTACATGGAAAAAGTTATAACTTTGGGGCGTTAGAACAAGAGTCTCAATTAAAGTTACTCAGGTTGCAACAAATATATAATTTTTTAAAAGGAAAAAAAACAGCACCACAGATTATTTTGGGTCATTTTAGCATTCTCACACACCATAACCTAATATGCAACAGGCACCACATACTACGTGCATTAAAATAAAGCATAACAATCATTTACTTGACACTAAGGTAAGAAAGAAATTTCAATCAAAAAACATAACACCAAAAATAAAACAAATTTAACTGATACCTGCTTCACGCCATTATTATCCAAACAGAGTGACTTTAGATTAACGAGATTGCAAACTGAAGCAGGAAGCTCTTCAATAGAATTTTCTGTACCATATATATATATATATATATATATATATAGAAATTAAAATTCAATAATGCATATGAAGAGAACAATAGAAGTATAAGACATCCATCCTTCTAACCAATCTCTCTTTTGCACCATATAAATTGTATCTATGTGAAAGGAATGAATGGATCATTAAGAAACTGAGACTCATATATAAACACCAAGCACTGGAAGAAGCTATGGACAAAATCAGACAAGTTCCTCAAATGAACACTATTCCATTTGTTGCTAATTGAGTGGTGGTCTATGCTAACTTAAAGCCATTGGAGGCTAAGTACAGAATTAAAGCCATTGGAGGCTAATTACATTCTGTACTATTCTTAGGAATTCAAGTAATTGGTATATTTCACAACCTCAAATTTTGCACTGCCAGGACATTCAATTTGTATAATTGAATTGAGTTTTGCAAAAAAATTACAAAAAGATAAATCTGAAAGTACCATTAGCTTGAAACTCCTCCAGCGAGTAACAGCTACCAATTGACTCCGGAAGAAACTTTATTTCGTTGTTTGATACATTTAACAGCACCAACTGCAGAGTCCAAAGTTTTGAAAGACTTTTTTCAGAATATACAGCATATAAAACAAGCTATTGTTATCAAATAATAGAGATTACATCCAAAATCAAGTCAAGCAACGAATTCAAAATCAAACAATTTCGTGATGGACCATTTTCACCGGTTCATTATGTGAAATATTTGATAGAACACATGGAAAAGCTACAATTTATCTTTGCATTGTGTATTTTTCATAATAAACTACCAGATCATTGTCAGGTGCATGGACAAGATACAATCAACTGGAGTGGACCTTTCACAACTAAACCCCTGAACTATATTATGATTCTAATCAGTTGGCTAACTTGTTATATCAGCACTGATTGACATCATAATAAATAGGTAAAATAATGAAGTTTGTTAAATTTCTCTAAAGCGGGAGAAAACAGTAAGAAACATGTAAAGTCACAAAATCTGAAAATTCACTGAATCGTAAGTGAAACACTAGAATAAGCAACTCACATTGCGCAAGCTCCCTATAGTTTCAGGCAACTGAATCAGCAAATTTCCCGATATTGATAGCCTCTCAAGTTTCACCAACTGGCCCACTGAAATTCACAATAAGTTTCACTAGTCAATTTAATGTTAGAACCTTCAGGTTAAAGCAGTAAAGGGGTGGTTTCAACAACATATTGAAGTACAATCCTTTCATTTTGAGACCAAGAAACTCACATTCATCAGGCAATGTGGTCACTTTATTTCCGTCGAGTGTCATAACCTTTAAAGACTGAAGCTTTCCTAAGTTCATTGGAAGACGCTCAATAAGATTATCAGCTAAAATCTGTGAAACAAAGGTTAATCAACCATATATGTGAGAAAACAGATGTCGGAATGATATAATTCAATCTTTAGAAGTAACAACCTATTCAAGGGCATTGCATGATGAAACTAATACCATGACAAATAAAATTGTTGTAGGTTTTCGTATTGAAAGACATAGTGCAATAAAGGTCTTAGTTCGGACAGAAAGTGTTTTCTTTTGTTTCATTTAAGACAATCATGAAAAACCTGAACAATTTTAAATTACATAAAGAGTAAAACAAATATGCAACATCTGCGAACTCTTGAAAATATCATACTAATATTTTTTAAATTTACATATATCATGTAAAATCACAACTATCCAAAAATAATACATTTTAGATTGTCTCAAACTATCACAAAAAGATACAGAAGAATTAATCACGGATTAAAACATGTAATATTAGCCTTTACAATAGAAAGTATTTAACTCATGCAACAAATATTAAAAAAAAAAAGTCACCAAGATTAATACATGCAAATCTTAATTCTTACCAAACGCTGCAAATTAATCAATTTGCTTATCTCCACCGGAACATCAACTGTTAAAGCAGAGAAGAGATTTTAGAAAATTAAAGTGATTGACAAGACTACAAGAGCAAAGGTAATAGTTTTTGTCTAGTAATGAATTTGCAAATCTACAAGACACACTAGTGCCCCACCGTAATCCAAGTTCGGGTTAAAAACCAATTGTAATTAGAACAGTAACAATGACTAAATTGTTTTTTATACTTGAAACATTACCTAATCTATTATGCGTTAAATCAAGTGTGCGCACTGATCTCTCCAAATTGAGAACTTCATCGGGAAATGTCTGTAAACCATGGTAGAGAGAAAAAGATCAACATTTCCGGTCAACATAACACATACACACGTTAGGAGAAAAATATTTTCAGCATTCAAACATCAAATATATTGTCAGACAAGTTACCATCAATTTGCTACAATATTAAAGAACCTTGTCAACAATAGAGAATACCAAAATCAACTTGTATCTTCAACAAGAATCCACAAACACTTAACTGCCTGAAACTAACTCAACCTACAGAACAATATGGATTACCAAAATTATGTCCTTACATCTTCCTAAATTTTCCAAACTGAAATTATCCATTATTCAAACAAATAAAACCTGTAACAATAACACCACATAAATATTCAGAAATGCTTCATTCCTTCCATGCGAATCATTTTCAACACCAATTCACCATCCACTAAATCTATCATGAAAATTCAGAAAGAAAAGAGAATCCCACGTATCCGATCACCTTAAAGTATAACGCATTTAACAATAATGACAACAATAGTAACAATAATTTTTTTTTAAAAAAAAAGATGGTACCTTCAATTTAGAGTCGCGCAAGGCTACAATCCCCGTTGATCGCCATCGAGCGACGCGACTCGCTCTGGAATCGGCGTTCTTACTGCTGCAACAACCCATTCAGCTCAATTTAAATCAACTTCAACGATCAAGATGAACATTAAAAACAAAAGCTACACAGACTGCACGATTTTTCCCAATTTTTATTCAAATTCTTCGGAATTTGACAATGGAGGATAAATGTCAAAAGTCGTATGGAGAAAAGGGTTTATGATTGAGAAATATCAGGATTCGATCAGACGGAATTTGGAGAGAGAATTGTGACACTTGGGAATGACAAACCGCGTTGGCATGCAGTTTACTCGGTTACAAGTGCATCTATTTTATTAACTTTGATACGGGTGAGCGTTGAAGTTCTTTTATTAAAGATGTAATCGAGTTAAGTCGAATTCTTGAATATTTAAATTTGAAATAAGTTTTTTGTGAGACTGTTTTACGAATATTTATCTGTAAGACGGGTTAACACTACCGTTATTCACAACAAAAAGTAATACTCTTAGCATAAAAAGTAATATTTTTTTATGGATGACCCAAATAAGATATATGTCTCACAAAATATGATCCGTGAGACCGTCTCATGACCCTAATAACGAACATGATAATGAGCCTAATATTTTAAAGTTTGAGTTTGGTCCGTTTACCTTAATGAACCCTATTAAACGATCCCAAAAAAAACTTTTATCCAATCGAGTTTCGAATAACTCATGATCAATTTAACTGTGAGCGGATCTAAATGACCAACACAAAGCGTTGAAAACAATGTGCTCATAGTTAGACCCGATACACAGTCTATGGACAGTAACGGTATTTACAAAGCACGCCTCATTCACAATCAACAAAATAGAGCCAAAAAAACAACACATAAAACGTACTCAAAACAATGAAAAAGAGGAGTTTCAATGGATATCAAATCAACCAATTCTCCTGCATATACGCTCACTCCCATCTGCAAACTAAGCCCAACTAACAATGGCAGCAACCTCCTCGACTCATACGAACTCAAGGCCATCACCAGACAGCTTAACCGAGCCATTCGTGCATCAAATGGTGCTTCATCTCCCCGTCCGTTTTACCTGAAGTCGCCATTCCATGTTAAGCGTTTGAAACAAATATGTAAAGAGAGCACGAATACGAAGAAGATTTCTTTCCCAAAAACAAGCGGCGGTGTGCTGGAAAGTACAAAGGAGAGTAGAGGATCAAGAGGGTTTATGCTAAAGCTTTGGCAGAAAGTGAAGATGGGATTAATAGCAGGGAAGAAATTCAGTAGTTAAAGGTTCAAGATATATTGCAGCAATTCTGTTCGATAAATCTCATTGAATGGTATATGCACATTGTAAATACATGTTGGGCACCTTGCAAACAAAAATAACCTCGAGCATCAATAAATATGAATCAAAAAGTTAGAGAGCACCCAAAAGCCACACACCATGATAACAATTGTGTTGATCCGGTTTTCTTTTGTTTTGCTTAGTTTTCATGATTAGCCCACTTAATAAAAAATTGAAATTGAAAGCAGATTAAAAGACACATGCTATTTAGGGATGTCAACTTTCCCCACGGGTTTGGCCCGAAACGGGGATGGGGATCTCTGATTTTTTCGGGTTCGGGTTCGGGTTCGGGGATTTTTTTAAATCCCCGATGTAGTTCGGGGCGGGTATGGGATTACTATCCCCATCCCCGAAATCCCCGAACCCGCCCCGAAAATAATATTAATAATAAAATAATAGTATTATTAGTATTAATAATATAACAATAATAATATTTTTTAAAATATTAATAATAATATTATTATTAATATTGATATTGATATTAATATTAATATTAATATTATCTCTAATAGTAATAGAGNTAATATTAATAATAAAATAATAGTATTATTAGTATTAATAATATAACAATAATAATATTTTTTAAAATATTAATAATAATATTATTATTAATATTGATATTGATATTAATATTAATATTAATATTATCTCTAATAGTAATAGAGAATAATAAGTTTTGGTTTGAGAAAATCTCCGAATCCGTCATCGTCTTGCCATATTAATATTTTTGAAACGGGGATGGGAGCTACCGAACCCGTTAAAGTCTGGATCATTCTTACGTCGTTCGGCCAAATTTTTATAACTTATAAACTAACTTTCGAGGTTTTTTTGCAACTCATAAACTGCTTCCTAGAAAACTAATCTACCCAATTAATAGTTATTAAAAATATCCAAGTCATCAACTAATATAATCCACTCCGGGTCCAGTACATCATGCTTGTTTTTACCTTGAGGACCCAATACAACTACTACAAAATAAAGACCGGCTTGTTTCAATTTCTCAACATTCACTTCTTCACCTCAACCATTTCCGTATTCATCAATCTTAGCCTTCAAATCACCCAAACAGTTCATCATGCTTGCTTTTACCTAAGGACCCAATACAACTACCACAAAATAAAGACCGACATATTTCAATTTCTCAACATTCATTTCTTCACCTTGTATTCATCAATCTTAGCTTTCAAATCATCCAAACATAGGCTCGATCTCCATTAAAATGCCTAAGCATAAATCCATCTTCCTCGGGTATGGTGAGATAAATTTTAGAGCAATTGAGACCAGTGAGCAAATAATACTCTGACAACGAAAAATTACATGCCTCTTGCGATACACCATAAACAAATTCATCACTCCCACTATTTCTACTTATCAAAGACAATAAAATTTGATTCGAATTCATATAATATTTCGCAAATCTAATTAAATTATCGAATTGATTTTGTTATACCAACTGCTCCAACACATTTTCATAAAAAAATGAACGTATTTTATCAGACATCTCAATATAGTGAGACCCCAATGTCAGCTTACACTCATAAAACTGATATCTTTCAAGTTTAGCGGGGAAATAAATCTGCAAAAAATAACAAAAAATTATTATTTAGTATGAAAAAAATGGAAAATTTGGGTCGAGTTTTTTAAATCTGGGTCGTTCTAGGTCGAGCTCGACCTAGACACATAAACTCGACCCAACTAAAATTGATATTAAATACTGGGTCGTTTGTTCGTTTTGGGTCGAGCATGACTTTTGCTAAAACTAATATTAAAAACGTAAGTGTGATTTCAAAAACATTTCTATTGTTTGCAATCTCTGGATCGAGTGTTTATGAATCTAAAACACGACCAGATTCATGAAATCTCGACCTTACACACAATCATATAAAATTTGGTTTTTTGTGTCAGATTCTGATATATGGGTCGTGTCTCTTTGAACGTGACCCAGATTCATCAAAACACGACCCAAAATGCCAGGGCTTGCTCGGGTTTTGATAATCTGGGAGTCGAGTTTTAGAACACGACCCAATTTCAAAAAATAAATCTACTGTAATAAGAATAACATATTGAAAGCTTTGTGGTTATACCAATACATGATCTCATTGTTTTCTCTTCCAACTCAATCTCGAAAGATTTCCTATTCATTATTCTCGATGTAATTAGTTCACAGTGGACTCGGAAATGGTGCTTCGTGGAGGTGAAGAACAAACCAAAGATGGCGCTTATTCTAGAATGCGATGGATTTGAAGAATGACAAGAACCCGCGAAGCCTCAAGAACGATCCAAGAAACTAACAGTTGGTTTAAATTTGTAAATTGTTTAATGTTTTGAATAAATTAAGTTTTAAATATTATTTTGATTAAATTTTGTTTTAATTATCCTTAATTATATTGTTGTGGTTAAGCTGAATTTTATTAACAAAATAATAAAATATACACGCTTCCTTCTTTTAAATTAATATGTATAGGAGTCCCGATTTCCTGGTTTCTCCATTATACCAAATTCAATGGAGAAAGAACAGCAGAGGTTGATTTGAAAACGATGTTTATTTCATTCAACTTTGTGTGCCTCATCCGTTCTTGGATATGTGTCATGAGTGGATAAATCATGTTCTTGGATATGTGTTGGATAAATCATAATTACTGTTTCACCTTTGAAATGTAGGTGAATGATCATTATTCATGTATGTCATGCGTTTATGAATGAATAGAATAGCATCTGCCATGCCCTCCTGCCATTTCTTTTCTCTTCAGTTTTATCGTCCGTTTTCTCTACAAAAGCCTCGATTTTTCACCTCAAATTCATTCTCAAATTTGATACTTTTTTTTGGGTAGGATTGGCTATTGATGGCTTCTTTCGGCTTCCCATCTCCGAAAATATCGCCTCTGCCAGCTGCTTCATTGCAGCTGAGAGCCGCTGACGGTCTGCCCTGCATGACATTATGTTCTAGATCAGATGCAAGATCGATGCTTCCTAGATTGCAGGTTTGTTGATTTTTTGTTTTTTGGATTATTTGAATGAAGGTCGTTTTGATTTGTAAATATTTGTTTTTTATTCGTTTTTGGAATTTTATGTTTACGTTCATAGCATGCACCTTTTTTTCTAATTGGCTTTCTTGATATTGTAATCATCTGGGGACTGGGTTAACTGGTATTAGTCGTGAATGATTTGTTGCTCGTAGCTATTATTTTTGCTTGCATGTTGAAAATTATATGCAGTTGATTAGAGCATGCTCTCATGAGCTAAACTTTGTTTCCTTTCGAATTTATACTGTGATCTTGTGTGAGAAGTCATCTGCCAATATAGATTTGGAAATCATTGTTATGACCTGACATCAAGCATGCATTGCATATCACCTCATTTTCGTATAATTTTTGTGCTTAAATGCCACTAATGCCTTTAAGATATGTGAATGATTGATTGTGCATCATCCTGCCTTGTGTCAGTTATCTAAAAAATGGATATGGTCTAAAAGCTTGCATTAGGGCTGAAGATTAAGTGAGGAAATACTCGAAAGATAATTCATGTGCTTGTATTACTGAAGTTTTTACCTCACTGCTCTCTTTTTTTTTTTCCATCAGGCTCGTAGCCAGAGCCTGTCGGATTCCTTTAAGTTCTGTGCTCAATTGAATGAGGTAAAGTGAACGCAGGTTTTAATTCTTCTTCTCCTTTTTAATCATTTGTCGTGATGTTGCCTCGAACTTGATCCAAGATTACTCTTTGTCAAGGTTTCTGTTGAGAAGTCATCGAATTCTATTCCTGCTGCAGAGGCATTGTCAATCAAAAAATCTGAAGAGAAAATTGTAGTTCCAGATGCATCATCTCTTTCAGTTTTTATGAGCCAAGTGTCGGACCTTGTCAAGTGTGTAAAGCATTTTTCGTAGACATTATACAACTTTCTGATTCAGTCTTGGTAAATTGAAATTTTGATTTGTTTTGATATGGTCAGGCTTGTGGATTCAAGGGAAATTGTGGAATTGCAGCTTAAGCAGATGGACTGTGAACTCGTCGTAAGAAAAAAGGAAGCACTGCAACAACCATCAATTGCAGCCCCTGTTATTAAACCTCCTCCTTACCAGGCTATGATTCCACCACAACTGGCTCCTGCAAATGTTCCTGTTCCTGCAAGTTCTGTTCCATCCGCTCCAGCTGCACTGCCGGTACCACCTACACCAGCAAAGCCAAAGTCATCACATCCTCCATTCAAATGTCCTATGGCTGGAAACTTTTATCGTTCTCCGGCTCCTGGTGCAACAGCTTTTGTTAAGGTTTGTGTTCATTTTTTGTTTCTGTATTCATGCATGAACTTTCGTGCTGCCGGCTTAGTTAATGTTGGTTTTCCACTGAAACCTGAGTTGGCTGTTTTGAATTGTTCGATTGAATAGTGCCTCTTGTAAATGTTCTTTATAATCTTTGTTTGTTTCCACTTTCCAGTTCTTACTTTGTCGACCTCAGCTCTAGATTATCTTTGATGTTCTAAAGTATAGTTGGTGTCATAGGCTTTAGTATTCATGCAAACTACTTCGTGCTGCCGGCTTAGTCAAGGAGAACCATTGTCCCCTTTGTGCAGAGGGTCTCTCCGCTCTCTTAACTTATGAGATGAACAGAGGAACTATTCTTTGGGAACAAAGTGGCCAGAAAAACCACAGAAATATATCACCTCTTCTTTGCCGATGACAGTTTTCTTTTCTTTCGAGCCACGGTTGAGGAAAGTGAAAAGATTCGCGCAACACTTCATAAATATGAAATTGCTTCAGGTCAGATTGTAAATTTTGGTAGTCTTACCATTTCTTTTAGTGCTAATGTGTCTTTGGAAATGAAACAATCTTTGAAGTTTTGGGTGTGCATTGCACCCTAAATCATGGTAGATATCTTGGCCTTCCTTCACTTGTGGGCAGAAATAAATCTGAAATTTTTGCATTCCTAAAAGAGAAGGCGTGGAGTTGAATGCATGGTTGGAGGTACAAATTATTATTTCGGGCTGGGAAAGAAGTTTTATTGAAGGCAGTGGTGCAAGCTTTCCCATCATGTCATGTGTGTCTTTCTTTGCTTATTTCTTATGTGAGGAGCTTGAGCGCACCATGGACTCCTTTTGGTGGGGAAAATCTTGAATCAATAATGGCGGCATAAAATGGAAACGATGGTTTCAAGCGCGATATTAACCAGAAGACAACTTTCTTGATGCATCTATAGGTACTAATCTCGGGTATCTTTGGATAAGTATCATGGCCACTCAACGACTTCTTAGACAAGGGGCTCGGCGGCAACTTGCATTACGTTGCTGTGGACTCATTGACAAGCTCTGCGGATGGTTCTTGGGATATTGATTTCGTCAAGGATCTGTTTAGTGAGCGAGATCAAAGGCTAATACTATCCATTCCTTTAAGCCGATGTGATTTTGAGGACACTTTGGTTGTGGCTTGATGATACCATGCGAAGAGTGGATACAAAATTCTTATGAGAAATCATTTGGCACCCCAAACAAGTTCTGGGATCATTCGGAAATCTGCTAAGGCAACTGGTTTTATTGTCTAATATAGAATGCTTAATATAAGGAATAATAGTTTGAAATATGAGTAGGTGTCTTATTAGAAGATCTGACAGATATATTTTCTTGAGACTGGTCAATCTGATTCATAATTAAACTGAATTTAATATTTTTAAGATTGTAATACATTTTCATGAATCGGATCGGATTGAATATTTGTTGAAACAATTTCACTTTTGTATTGAAATATATAGACTAGCAGCATAAGGATGTATAAATCTATTATTTGAAATCAATTAATATCTTATATTTTGGAACTATTAAGTGTGAAAGTGAATTATAAATTATAATATGATATATTAATACAAATTCTTCATGCCGAATATTGCAAATTGTTATTATCATCAAAATTAATAAGATCTGAAGTTGATTGACAATTTGGAAGATTATTGAGTAAAATATAAAGAAAAAAAAAAGTAAATATTTGCCACGGTTTTGTACAATATGATAGAATATAAACAAAAAGATACGAAATTGAAATAATTTAAGAACACGCATTATAATTTTTTTAGGGAGAACATCGGCTACCATAATGAGATTTGATTTTATTTGTAACAAATAAGCGTCCATTAAAACATTTCAAATTACACCTTTGGGGTGAGCTGGGGGAATTTTTCGTTTTTCCATGAGTTCGAACTCACGTCTTTCACGTCGCTCTCCCACGAGAAGAAGATGTTTATGTCATTTCACCCGAGGGTGACTCATTAAGACATTTGGAATTACTAATGGTTTACCAATAATTTACATACCAATATAAAACTTCCTCCATCTACACGTTAAGTGAATATGGTAAAATTTGAAATTTGAATCTAAACTACACTGGAATCCCTTTTCCTCTTAAAGGCCAAAAGTCGGGGTTGATTTTTGGTTGACAAGCACAAAAGAGCTAATCCAATACCAAAGACTAGGGAAGGCAGATGAATGAAAGATTGCTTCTTGTTGTGCATAATATCCCACTGCAAATTCACATCCTCGGGGTGCCACAGACTCAAGTGCACAGCCAGTGTCATTCGAATATCGGCATCGTGGGGTGCCTGAAGTACGTTCAAACACACGGGACAAGAAACCAGCGAACATTCTTCATTTTTTGTTATGGTGACTCGTCCTGCTATGGCTATGGCTTTATCTCGTAAAATTGTGCGGGTGGTGGGTCTAGAAAACTGTAGTTATCATATTAAGTGAATATTATCGATGATCATTTGTTCCATTTGGAACTTAAAGCAGACAATATATAAGAATTTCAAAATAAACAAGAACCGAAAGAGGATAAAGGACTCTGTGTGTACCTTTACCAAACTGCGAACCCACAACCATGTTTCACTCAGAAGCCTCATTTGCCTCCTTTATACAGAGTAACTAAAATTGCTTCCTATCTGGAGGGTGATATGATAAAGAAGTTTAAAGAACAGAAACTACGATCTGCCAGTAACTTGGTAGAAAGATAAAATTTAATTCACACAAACAAGTACTTGACCCCCTCCCAGAGCTGGTAAGAGATCAAAATAGAATCGAGCAACAAAGTGGAAGTATCTTAACTCGCAAAGGGCTTCTTCGGTACAGAACCGAAGCCTAGTGCAAATTTAAAAGGCAGAGACACGAGACAAAAAATACAGCAAAGATATGTATCTTTCCACTGGTATTGCTGAAATCATGCACCCTCTACCAGACTAAGGGTACTTTTGGCAGGGAAAACCGGGGTTAATTCGGAACATATATGTTTCAAGAATGAAATAAGATCCTTAAACTTGAAAGTAATCCATTCTAGTTAGTTTAGGCCTAAAATTTTCAGCTTGCTCCAGTTTTAATGAAAAACAACTCATACAACAGCATATTTTAGCTTGCTTGACAGAAACATTTAGCATATCCTGCTATCAACCACCAATCCACCATTTCATATCATAACATTATAATCAAATAAAGCAATAGGATTGTAAGATGCTGTCACAAATGAACATCTACAGAAGTTGAGACATTAAGTCTAATTCAATAAAACCGCGGCATTAACTTCATATCATTATCCCGTTTTTTGTTCTTATCAAATCACATTAAATTCTTATGAAAACAACAAAATCATCCACACAGCAGCGAGTCTAAAGCTCACTAATTAAAACAACAACTAAAAAATTTAAAAAAAAAAAAAGGCATTGAAATTTGGTGGCCAATGCATCAAATCTACGCCTTCACTTAAAAATGCAGATTAAACATCAAGATAAATATTAATCGGATTTGAAATACCTAAGATTCTTAGCGTTGGCGCAAAGAAAGTTGAACGGACGGGACAATGAGACAGCGTGCAGGAAAAGGAGTGGGAACTGGGAAAGGAGGAGGGCAAAGAGGAAAAGATGGAAAATATTTAAAAATAAGTATTTCATAAATTATATGATATTGTTTTTTTTTTTTCAAAAAAATATATTAGTCAGATTTTATTTTTATAAAAAAAAATATTGAAAGTACTTGAGATTATTTTTTATGTAATTATTGTTTGGATAACGAGTTATTTTTAAATATATATATATAAATATGTGAATTTTCAAATTTTGAAAACTAGACGTGATATGATATATTTTATTTATCAAAAACTTGTGTGAGACGATCTCACGGGTCGTATTTTGTCATACGGATCTTTTATTTGGGTCATTCATGAAAAAATATTATTTTTTATGCTAAAAATATTGTTTTTATTGTGAATATCGTTAGAATTGACACTGTCTGACATATAAAGATTTGTGCGACATTCTCACAAGAGAACTACTTATTTTATTTTTAATAAGAATATTTATGTAAAATTCAATTGATGTCAATATTGGGCATGCATACAGAACACATAATCTTGAGTTGTTTTTAAAATTTATTTATTTATTATGTTGCTTTTTTTTAAAAAAAAAATTATAATATTTTATATTCTTAAAATTAAGGATGATATGATCATCTTATAAGTAAATTTTGTTCTACATCCCTCGATTATTATAAAATAGTACAGATATTACATATTTACATATACAATGATTGAATTTTCTCATACATTCTCTTAATTTTTCTTCAAAATTTATTAGTGATAAAGAGAATTTGAATATAGAATCATATAATTATTAAATAAACTTCTTAAAATACTTTACAAAAAGCAACAATAATTTCACATTTGAAAAAAAAATACAAAAATTAAATTTCCAAACTTCAAACTAAATTTTTAAAATTTTAATTAACTTAAGCATGCATTCATAATCCGACCGAAAATTATGTTTTTCCCAGAAACAAAGCTTTTGCATCTAGCGCAAAAGGAACATTCAGAGATCATCATGTGTCTGTTAAGCTTCAAATTATTGGAATCAACTCGAAATGGTATTTATTTATATGCACAATCAGCAAGCTCAATATCTTGAGCTAATGCACGAAATCGTTAATTTTCTAACATCGAATCGAGCTGAATCGAGCATAGTTAGTTCAAATTCGAACTTTCATGACTGGTGCCACAGAAAATGAACCCAAGTAACCCAGTTCTTTTGAGTAGATAACATAAGGCGTACCATTCCCCAAGAACAACAATTTAAGTCGCAGGTTTGTGAGACAAGCTTTCGTGTACTCCCATGTTTGAAACAATATTGCCGGAATACATTTTCACTATCCCCTTTTTGGTAAAAAATGACAGGGTACCCAAATGTAGTGCAATTCAATAAATATACATAAATTTAACTTGTAATTCCCAAGGAAGACACATAGATGGCCTATATCGAACGAATTAAACAGCCTCCATCTCAGGGAATATCATGTTGCCAACATACTGTGATTTCAAAGGTAGGCCACGAAAACATGATCAAATAAATCAACCAATTACTATAATGATAGACATTGTACCCTGTCTGGTAGGCTTCTAGTCATGGGGATAGCAGATACATATCTTTGTGGCAAAGGTTTGTGAGAAGGAGCTGTATCAGATATATCGGTTTGCCCTCGACCGTGAAATTTAGCTAATCGATTGATGACAGAAAATTTATCCAGATCCTGGCATTCCATTCTCACGTCAAATATTGAAGAACTTTTCTCCAATCTGAAACATAGAAATCAAACAGTGGGAAAGTGGCAAAAGGGAAAAAAACAAGAGATGAAATTGAAGAAAAGGAAAAGAGCATAACCGGGAAAGGTTGAAACTTGAAACAAGGAAAGTACAAGTACTAATACCAGATAGGACACAACACCAGCCCAGATCAAATCTAATTTTTCTTAAACGAAGTTGCGCTGAATTAAGTAAACAAAAAGAATTCTTCACGGCAATGGAAATAATTAAGATACATAATTTTCAAAGGAAGGACAGGAAAGAAGATAGGTTTCCATAACTTATTATAAAACCGGAAAACCAAGTTGATTTTGTCAAACCATTTGCTCCAAACTACCCTCGAATTTCATTTTATTTTCTCCAAAACACACACTTAAGCAGAAACATCTAAAATTTTTATCCATGTCAGTCATCCAGATAGTCTTCTATCTACTGCTTCCACAACAAACAAAGAGTATTACTAGAGAAAAAGGTCAAATAGTCAGTAAATTTATCACATACACTTATATTATGAGTAAACTGGCCTCGATGGATTCTGTCAGTAACTGACTCCACTTTCTCACTTAATAGCAATATAATTAGCATGTAAAAGTTTGGCGATAAGAAAGGAACGAATCAAATGAATTAGATATCGCATTTGTGATATGAGTGAACAAACATAACCATGCCAAGCATGATCGAAAAAGTTTCTGAAGTTTGAGCTAAGTTCGAATAATTTTTATGGGTTCTGAAATCCGCTGAGAACTTAATTGAATGCTTTCAATGCTTGAGCCCAGATGAACATGAAAACATCCAAGCAAGATCCCTGCTCAGTCAGGTCTGACACTCGAGCATATGGTTCATTTAAGTAAAATACTTCGATTATGACATATCATTCTTCAATATCATTGATTACACTCGCATTTATTAGTTTGTTTAAAATATTTCAATAAAAATGTGCCAGCAAAGCTTGACTCATTTATCTTCTCCAAAAAAATCCATGTAAAATTATTTCAGACGACGATAGATTACTATTCTCCAAGACTAAATAGTGACAAGTTTTTCATCAGAAAAAAAAGTTCATCCCCTAGACTTATTGCATCCTAGTTAGGGGTGTCAAAATGCGACACGACCCGTCAACCCGACACGACCCAACACGAAAAAAATCAGGTTCGGGTTGGGTGGATTCGGGTTAGTGACATGTTATGCGGGTTTCGGGTTGGGTCGCGGGTTGACCCGCGAACTTTTTTTTTGAAAATATTACCTATATTTTTATATATTGTATGTTTGAACAAAATTGATTGTATATTTATATGATAAATTTTCATCATTTAATATTTATTTTGCATATTTTTATTTTTTTAACAATTTTTTATTTGATTTAGTAAATATACTTTTAATTTTCTACGATTAAACTTTCAAATTTAAATCGGAAATTTTGTTATTATGTGTTTAAATTAAAATATTATTATTATTTTTTATTTTTTTGAATTTTTTTCATTGATTTTTTTAAAAAAATTTAAAAATAAATAAATAAAATTCGGGTTAGGCTGGTTAGACGGGTTGAGTCGGGTTATACGGGTTCGTGTTCGGGTTGGGGGTTTTCGGGTTGCTTCGGGTTCGGGTTGAAAAAAAAATAAAAAAAATTTCGCGGGTTGACCCGAAACCCGACCCAACCCACCCGATTGACACCCCTAATCCTAGTGGCTCTTGGCCCCTCTCAACTCCGTCAATTTGTGTCAACTTCAAGTACCAGGCCACCTATGCAGTAGAGCTATTATGTTATGAAAAAAACACTGCAAATACACTTCCAATTAAATTATGCATTTCTCAGAAGATATATTATGATATTGAACAATCAGAAGTTACTAAATCAAAACAGAACACTTCAAATTATATATCAAATTTTTCCATAACTCTCTCCCTTAAGCAAGATTCACATCTTCAAGCTTAAAAAATATTAATGATAATCTTGGCAGCGTGGAAACAATTACTCGTCAAAAAATGCTATCATCCATTCAAACTTCCCACGAGACACCAATATGGTGTGGTTGTTTTAATAGACTTCTTCAATACTAAGGTTCAAGAAGTCAGTCTTTCAATACATACAGGCGCTCCATGTCGCTAGTCACATATGTCATATGATAACATGTATTAAAAGCAAAAAAGGCAAGAGAGAGGCACTATATTCGTGAGAAAATAGAAATAGGAGCTAGAATGGGTTGGTTGCTTTTGAACTTAATAACCCAGAGTTTATTTCTCCATTGAAACCTTTCCATAAACTGCCAAGTGCCAACATACTTCTCTAAGGGGCTTGTCATTCACATCAATACTTCTATTCCTTTTTCGTCGGTTCAATTTTCCTTCATTATCTAAAGGGATCATCACAAGCTTAAATTCCAAAATACACAACTTGATGGAACCGATGTTCTGCCAAGAGGCAAGAGTTTCTTTGCATTACTTTTATCAAATATGTTTTACACTTTTATTTTGAATACGAAGGTACCTAGCTTCAAAATTCATTTTATTTAAAACACATTTGTCTAAAAAATTAATGCAATTTCATATTTTAACACAATAGCTAAGAAGCAATCTTTTCTTACATATTAAAAAATAAATTAAGCAGAAAAATGAACTAATTTTTTGATTTCCCAAGCTCCATACGCTTGGTTTGATTTCTTTTAAAAAAAAAACCCATATTTCCTTCCACAGAATAAAATCAAATACAATCACTTGAACTTTTATTATTCCTCAAAATATATTTTCATCAGTTTATAATCTCAACATAATTGTTACATTTAATTCCGCTTCTCAACACTTCAAAAATTTGTTATCTTATTATATTATATTTTAGTCTAAAAACATATTTTCAAAGTTTTAATATATCTCACCCCTGATCAATCACCCACACAAATATCATTTTAATAAATTTACCGATTTTATATGATTTGACGTGCACAATAAAAAATATCCCTAAAAATAAATTTCAGCCATCGCCTTTTATCTCACAAATTCATCTCAAAAAATCTTTCCCTGAAACATTTCTGTCAGCAAATTAACGGTGGCAGGTGGTGGGTGAATGGTAGCAAACAGCATTGATAATGGATGGACAAATTCGGAAATGTGAAGGAAATTCTGATGCAATTTAATGCATCTGATATGAAAAATCGCCTATAAATAGGTTATTCCTCCGAACATTTTATTCATCATATTGTCGAGTTCTCTAATTTCAATACATTCTTACTTGAGTGTGTTGTTTTATAATATTTGAGAGGTGTTTTGTTCTTCTGTATTAAGAGAGTGTGTGTTCTCATTGAAAACACAATGAGTGGTAGTACATCATAAAATATTATAATGGAATTCTTTTCATTTTGCCATGTTTTTTACTTTAATAGTTTTTAGGGTTTTCCACGTAAACCTTGGTCTCCGTCAGCCGTCAAGCAATTCTCCTTCCTTAAAACTACTTGTATCTTTATTTTCCACAACATAAAATGCTCTTATTGAATTTTGTTATCTCATACATGTCCGTCATTATGTCTACAACAATTTAGTAGACTGGACAAAACAATACAGCCTTAATAAAACATCTCAAAAACATATTTTCTGTTGCAAAAGATCATTCAAGGATTCAAGGCTGCAACCACATAGCATACTCTAAATTTTAAGAAAGATTAAACCAAGACTCTGATATCACTTGTCGATCTCAGGTGTGACATCTTGAGATACAAATATGAAAACAAAGTATAAAACTGAACTAAGAGATTTAGGTAGAAAATACTTATAATATTTCACTATAATATTTTATGGTGTACAATCACTCACTATATTTCACTCTCTCTTAATACAGGAGAACAAAATAGATCAAAAATATTATATAACACACTCAAATAAGAATGTGCTGAGAGGAGAGAAGAACTCGAGAATTAGATGAATAAAATATTCATAGGGGATTCTTCATATCGAATTCCTTCACATTTCCGAATCTGCCACCAACCATCATCAATGTTGTCTGCCACCATTCACCCACCATATGTCACCATTAATTTGCCGACATTTATCCCACTTGGAAATTTGATTGAGAATCAAACAAATCTTCACATCCTTTCAATCTTGTAATTCACTGCTACTTACGTTTCTATTAAATCACTTGAAGATCTACATCATTCAAACTTATCAATGTTCAATGGCTTATTCATGACATCAGTTATGTCATCTTTTATATGGATCTTCAATATATTCACACTTCTTTTTTCTACTACTTCTTTAACAAAATGAAACTGAATTCAATGTGTTTAGTCCTGGAATAAAATGTTGGATTCCTTACAATGAGCAAGACACTCTAGCTGTCACAAAACAAATGAACATTTTCTTGTTTGTGCTCAATTTCCTCCAATAACCTTTTAATTCATATCGTCTTCTTGTTGAGTAGTTGTCATATATTCTGCCTCTGTTGTAGATAACGTCACAACTGTTTGTAGTTTTGAAACTCAGCTTACTATTCCCCCTACAAGTGTAAATACAAAACCAGTAGTAGATTTTCTGTCAGTGGGATCATCTGCATTATCTGAATCAACATAGCCCCTAATTATAAAATCAGATCCCCCAAAACATAATGCAACATTTGACGTACCCTTAATGTATCTAAGGATCCTATTAATAGTAATCCAATGCTCTCATTCAGGATTCGTCATATACCGACTAACTGCTCTCACTGCTTGAGCAATGTCCGGTGTTGTACAGATCATCGTGAACATCAAACTTCTCACTACTGATGCAAATGGTACTCGAGACATCTCAATTTTATCTGCTTCTTTGTTATGACACATCTCGAGGTCTTGAAATAACAAGAAAAAAGGTCAAAATTGGCTTGTTATCATGCATGTTGAAGTGTACCGAGACTTTCTTCAAATAATTGTTCTGAGAAGCCAAATCTTTATGTTACTTCTATCTCGGTGAACTTGCATCACCCTGGAAACCTCAGACTCGATATGTTCTTGTTCCTCGTGCTCTAGTACTGCTTCACAAGAAATTTGACCTTCGTCGGTCTTATTTTCCACCAGAAATATAGTAATTTCTAAATTCAGTGTCTTTGTCTGCTTTATCTTCCTCGAAGACATCTCTACTGATGACAAGCTCGTGGACAGTAGGATCCCTCAAGTAAAACCCTTTTTACTCCATCATCATAACCCAAGAAGATACACTTTCTGGATTTTGAATCCAACTTCGATCTTTCTTGATCATTGTACAGAACGTACACATGACTTCCAAATGTATGCAAATGAGAATAATCAGTTGGCTCCCCAATCCACATCTACATCGGAGACTTCAGATCAATCGTCAGTGAATGAGAACGATTGACGATATAACTAGCGGTCTCGACTACTTCTGCCCAAAATAACTTGGCTAGATCACGGTCCTTAACATGGCTCTTGTTCTGTCCAACAAGATCATGTATTAAGAGTGTGTATTCTCTTTGAAAACACTTTGAGTGGTGGTTGTATACCATAAAATATTATAGTTGAATTCTTTCATCTTGCCCATAGTTTTTACTCTAATAATTTTTTGGGTTTTCCACGTAAACTTGGTGTCCGGTTTTATAATTTATTTTTTTATTTATATCTCAAGATGTCGCACCTTGGACTAACAATTTCTTCAAAACATAAAAATGAGACAAAACATTCCAATGATTTCTACTTAAAGTATTTCAGAAACACAAAACATCACAAAATTATCCAAAGGTGCTTTAAAAAAACAAAGAGTTATTTTTAAAACATGTGATTTCTTTAGTTTTTTTTTAAAAAAATACTACATATCCAAACACGTTCTTCAAAACTTAGTTGGTGGCTGCCATACAGCTTGAAAAGTGACTCAATGTTAGTGGGACGATTATAGTAATAGGGTTTGATCCTCTTAAGTTCAGCGTTTTAGGACTTAGATTAGATACAATGCGAAATGCGGATGGATATATATTTGTTCTATATATGCATTTTAAATATATAAGGAAACAATTCAATATAAGATCTAGACATAATTAGGAACAAAACAAAATATTATATCCCCCAAAATATTAGAATAATATACTTTCAAGTCAGTATTGTTGCATATTGATGTGTTTAGATTATCCCATGTCTTCAGATCCTGGTCACAAACTATAATTGCATAACCCGTAAAGACTGCTAACACCTGATTTTATTGAACACTTGTGCATGATAGAGTTCAGAATTTATCTTCGAAAAGATCTCCATGTAAAAGCACAGATGCAATTTTCAATCTTAGCTGCTTCTGCACATGGTGTGCAATAGCTTTGAATAAATATATAGCTTAAATAAATTATTTTATCTATAGAATTCAAGTACTAAAATTTTCTTGTAGTTTTTACACTTCACAATAAGNAAAAAAAAAAAAAAAAAAAAAAAAAAAAAAAAAAAAACAACAACAAGAAGAAGAAGTCAGCAGAGAAAGTAACTAGAATGGTTCATCTAAACCAATCTGTCAAAGCAAAATAAAATTATGTTGGTTTTCAGCCAGAAAACATATATTTGAAATTACTAACTCAAAACGTACTAGACTGGATCGCACAAAGTATTGGCAGCATTTAGATCAAGTAAAAGTCCATATATAGGAACAAACATACCAAAAATCAAGAAATAAGTGCAAAGATTTACCTCAGGAAATCATTTTCCAGCTTTCCCAATCTTCCCGTCAAACCTTCCATAACTTTTCCAGAATACCGATCAACATTAATCTCTGATGATTTACCCTTAGCAGAAAGTCTAACAAAGTTTAGAGATAAGAGCTAGTCATTCAGAAAGGAGAATCAATTCATCAAAAATATCCAAAAACCTGACAAATTCGAAAGATTGAGGCTTTAAACTGATTCAACAATGCTGAAGGAATATTCAAATAAGTTCTTACAGTTCCACGCTGTCACAGGGTAAGTCCAAACCACTTGAGTGAAAAACTGCACCGCAGACATTTCCCAGCACGGCTCTGGCGACAGCATAAGCCACATTCTCACATTTAACACTGGCATCAGCAGACAGGATAGCAGCTGGTGGAGGGAAAAATAACTGCTGCATGAGCTGTGTTGTCAAGATAAGCCTTCTTTTAGATCTACGAAATGATGGTCCAACTTCAATCAATTCAGCATCATCATCAACCTGCCATCAGCAAAAGAAATGAAAAATGTAGAGAACCATGGGAGAGTTGAAGTCCCTAATGAAGAAAGAGTAAGAACAACCCAAACACACCTTTTCTTTTAGACAATTTGCCACTTGACTCCACACTGTCTCTGCCACACTGCATGCAGCATACTCATTCAGATTAACAAATTAAATTATAGAGCAAGACAAACCTGAAGAATTTTAAAAAGCTACTAACATGGTACAAAATTCCAACAAACAAATCCTGAATCTTCACTAACATCGTAAACACAACTTTGCAGAAAAAAACATAATAGAATAATGAGAGAAAAACTGATTCATGATTACCACCTCAGACTCGAAAGATTTTGCGAACCATCTGCTATTTCTTTGTGCCAAGGTTGAAGCTGAGAAGTAGCAGTCTTACGCTTCTTAGGTCTCGATACCACAAGATTTTGAGCAGTGGCATTCAGCTCATATGAGCGACCAGATGACAAAGGCGCATTTACTAATGTAGAGGTAGACGTAGGACCGGTCGTATTAATTTGACATGCATCTATGGGGGCATCAGTACCTTTCTCCTCTGAACCAAGGGTATCCATAACACTTGGAGACTTTCCAAGTTCTCCTGACATTGAGGGGATCAATTTATGTGCATTATAACTGTGCAACACTTGCCCATTTTTAAAAGTACCATACTGATTGAACCAGGATGGGGCCATCTGTGGGCTAACCTCGGGATACTCAGCTCTAACTGAGGTGGTATAATCAGTAGAAGAGTTGCTATGAGACTCTTTTGCACCACGCAACAGAATATCCTGTGAGGCTACATTTCCATGCTGCGAAGGGTTTATCTGCAAGGCATCGGCTGCCAAAAGGAAATTTGGCATCCACAAATCATCAGAAGGAACTCCAGTACTTGAACCCAAAGAATCTCCAAGTACAAGACCGCGATCATTTTGCTGCCCGCCTGTTGAAGCTACTCGGTCAACATCTAAGCAATCATCAGGTCCTTTCATTCTCTTAGAGACCCTAAAGCTAGGATCAGCCCCTGCATCCTTCAAGGCCTTCATTTGGTTTAGCGATGCATTATTTTGACGGGAGAAGGAATTAGGTTTCAGGGAATGACCAAAGGCTTCAATATTTTTCTGAGTTGAAAACAAATCAAGGGGAGAATTATCAGAATGATTCTTGTTGGTTGTGTCAATTCTGATGGATGACAATGAGTGTCCAGCACTTTCTTTCAACCTTTGCTCTTCCTCATCAACAACACCAGGAGAATTCACATAAATTGATCTTAAGTCGGAAGACAGGTCACCCCCTTTGCAAACATTCATACTGCCTTGAGTCAGGGGAGCAGAACTTGATTCCCCAGTATTTGGTTGGGTTAAGTCCGAGAATGGTGCTGATGCTTTCTGGTAATGTGAACCAAAAGAATGTTGACTGGTGTAGACATTGGTCGTTAAATTATGTAATGCATTGAGGGAACTTCCCTGATGAGATATACCATGCATACTAAAAGGCTGAGTAGCATGCAACGGATCCCTGGCTGATGCAGTTGAAGTTGGACCTCGTTCATGTGCATCATTAGGGCCAGCCTGTTGGGTCATACCCCGTGACGACATAACATTAGATTTTTGAACATCTCCAAGAGTATCGGGCGAAACTGTCTCCATGGATCCCCTTATATTGTTTGAAACATCACTGCTGAAAGATGAGTCAACGTGCTGATTCATCGTGATTTTTCCACTTGACCTCATTACTTGCTGATTTCGAAGTTGACTCACATGCGGAGAATCTAAACTAAATGCTTCTTGAAAGTTTCGATGTCTCTCATCATTTCCACTATATCGCGGAGGTACTGCAGGTCTGTTATTTTTAAACTCAGCTTGGAATTCACCACGAGGAAAATTCAATGATTGAATTGTAGATGTTGGGACCATCTGTTGGCCTTTCTCTTCCATTTCTGCTACAGCATGACTAATAGGCATTGAAGTAACCGAGCTTTGAGCTTTTTGGGATGAAGTTGACTGGTCAGGAACCTGTCCCCGCTGAAGGGATGGAGGACCAAGTTGCAGACCAAAACCTTGATAAACAGAAGATTGATTTTGCTGAAAGAAACCAGCAGTCCCATCAACTTTTCCCGCTTCAGGTAACTGAGCGTATACCTTACCCTCAGAACTTAAGTGCATCATGTCACCATGACCACTAGAATGATCGACCTTGGGAAGAAGCTCCAGCATGTTTTGGCTAGATTGAATAGATAATGTCAAAAAAGTATCACAACATGTATAATAACTAATTTAGAATGAAAGAAATGAAAAAAATAAGTACCCTGACGAAGAGACAGTGTTTGGGGTGAATGAATCAAAGGGTCGACTGTAGGAAACAGATATAGATGGTGCATAACCAGGTAAACCAACATGGGGTGGTTCTTCATTCATCACTTTATTGTGTTTCTGAAGCTTGGAGGATTGCCCCATCACCTGTTCATTTACTTTAGAATTTCTAGGATACTGAACCAAAAAGTTTGACTGGTCAAGATTGGAATTTGGTTGCGACATGGCCTGTAAATTGGTAGATTGCTTCAGGTGATAGGAAGGTTCTGCATCCTCATCTGAATTTCCCATAGGATGATACTGAAATTTACGAGGAACAGAAATTTTCCTGGATAACTGATTGGTTAACTTTTGATTCGCAGGGGGCAAAGATTTTGAAACACTCGCACCTGATCCAGTTTCTCTGAATCCACCAGAAGTGTGCCCAGATAAGTTGGAGCGATGGCTATCATTAGAATTTTCCATCATGTCATAATTTTCCATCTCATGTCTTGTAGCTTCCTCCTTTTCACAGCTATTCAAAGAGTCCAAACCCTGATTATGTTCAATAGCCTGGTGTGGCGTTCTACCCAAATCTTTACCCCCTTGGTAAATTGTAGAAGAACTGCTATTCTTCCACTGATTAATTTTGTTACTGTCGCGAAAAAATGGATTGGTTTCATCAGCTACACCCACGCTGTATGAGTTAGCAACTGAAGCAGCATCATTTAAACTAAGTATAACTTTATTTGTTCCGGTATTTCCAATGGTTGGTTTAACAGGACCCAACTCAGTAGCAGATCTAGAAACAGAATTTGACTTCCATAAAGAACCTCCAACAGCTTCTCCTTGTATCACACTAAATCGATTACTTTTTGAATTCTGGGACTTCTCAGCCTGATGAACATTTAACCCTCTATCGCCACCAGTTGGTATAGCTACCAGAGTATTCCTACCATTTGATTGTTGTTCAGAACCACTCTGTTGATGTGCCCAAGGCGAGGAGATTTTCATAGCGCTCATCCCAGTTTCGGGAGAATTTTGAGAGGCATCTCTATAGATTTGACTATCTCCAGTGACTGATTTTTGTGGTGGAATATAATTAGACCATTTGTTACCTTCTTCCAAAGAAACAAATCTTTCAGACACCTCATTTGGCAGTCTTTGACCAGGTTCATTCAGAAACCTGTGTCCAAGGAGATTCAATCCTGCGACATTTTTTACATTGATATCACCAGAAGGGGGAATAGATCCAGGACTAGGTGCTGAAGGCATTCGCGTTTTATGATCAACCAAAGATGATTGTTGTTTAACATTGTTATTGTGAACTGAAGAGGACTGATTTGCTGAAGAAACATTAACATTGTGGGAAATCAGACCACTCCACTCCTCCTGGGGAACTATATCATTGCTAGAAGTTTCTGCAACAGCTGACTGCATAAGAGCACTCCAGCTGCCACTATGAATAGAAGGAAAACCATTCAAAGACTCACCGTTGTCAAACAAATTACCAGATTCTCCAGTCATGTTAGCAGCATCACCAAAGGCAGCCCATATGTTATCATCTGAACCAAACAGAATCTTTTCTTCAGCTGGATCTAGGGCAACCTCATTGCTGGATGCAACAGCTGGCCTCCTAAATTTTTCACTTTTTGTCTCAGGTCGAATTGTTAGCTCCTGCCTCCCCAGTAAGTCCTGAGGAGCATTTCTTTGGATGGAATTCACTTGCTGCAGACTGCCCATATTTCTCGGTTCAGTATATAAAGATTGACTAGGAGTACGTCGAATCATATTCTCATTCTGAAATTTCTGTCTCGCAATGGAATCTTCATCGTTTAAACCAACCTGGTCCGCAAAAAAATTATGATTACCCTGAAGAGTATTGCTAGAGGTTGACATTTGCAGCATTGGAGATCTATCAGTCACCTTGTGAGAATATTGGTTTGAATTTAAACCCCTTGAACCAGAAACAGGAATCCCATAGAGTGATTGATCAACAGATTGAGGCACCAAATCCACTAAATGCTGAGTCTGGCCAAGGTTCGGAGGGAAAACTAGTCCAGTTTGAGTCCCTTGCATGGACGGAGAACCACGGTTCATCCAGTTTGCACTGACTTCAGTTGTCCAGGGATACTGCTGTAAATCAGAAACTGGATTGCCATCAATCGAAGTGGAGTGCCTGCCAGATGCTTGTTTAGTAAAGGCCTGAACCTGATTAACATGATTCTGTTGCCTCATCTCAAGTGGCTGGAATTGTTGCTGCCTTTGTAGATCTTGCATTTTCCTGATCATGAGCTGTTGTTGCTGTTGCTGCTGATGTTGCTGTATGTTATTGATCCCAGGATGCTGGTGCTGCACTGGCTGTAACATGCTTGATTGATGATGGCTCATCTGCTGCTGACCACCAAACAGATCCAAACTTACAGAAGGCACAGATGTTTCTGATCTAAGTGAAGTTTTTGCCCCATTTTCCATTCCACTCCCTTTCTGTAGTTCATGAACAGAAAATCCTCTTGAGGTTGTCGCATGATGCGGTTCAGAATCTGTATCGACTGCCAAAAAGTTTGCTTCATTCTGTCTTGAGAGGTGAAATTGATTTCCAAACATATAGCCATTCAGATTTGGCTGTTCATTTAGGGACTGAATTTTACTAAAATCAGCCCTCAAATTTGATTGAGAAAAGTTCAAGTCCTGCGTCACATGGAAAGGGTAGCTGCCTTGCCCTCTATCAATGTCTGTTCATGAGATACAGAGAAATTTTTAAACTGGTGATGATGGAACTCAATGTTAAAAAACCGATGTTCAAGCAGCCTAGTAATACCTGGATCTTGTAAATTATAAGTCTTGTTGTTTGAATGTAGTGCATCAGCTTGTCTCTGGCTGCCAATCCAAAAATTGTTGCTCAACACTGGCCAATTCCCTTCGACCACTTGAGATTCAGTCTGCCCCTGAAATGTGTTGTCTTGTGCAAAAAAATTGTGGACCCTGTCTCCAAATTCGTTGCCAGGCATAGATGGTTGATGCACAAAACTGTTCAGATATTGAGTGTTGGTATGCGTATATTGATATATTAGAATCGGATACTGGCCACCATTTTATAGCTGGGAAAATGGAAGACTTGTGGCCACACCGAATTCTCCTGAAAAATAACCGTCAATCCTTGCCAACTTCTACACCTTCATGTAACCTACTGATATGAGCAGTCAAGAGTTCACTCGTTACAAAAATAACAAAATACCTTAAAAAACAAATTGCAGTCAATAAGAACAAAAGTATGCAGTGATTAGTGATGAATATTGAAATTGAACTGAGTGGTAACAATCATTTAATACAGGACATAATAATGGTTGACAAAATATCGGCTCGGCACATCATCAAGGAAAGAGCAATAATAATCAAATTAAAAGCAGGTATGTGTTAGGTGATTTGGACCATGGTGGTCTTGAGAACAAGTAATCAACAAGGAAAAAAGTGACGCTGACGAGGCATAGATTCATATGTTCTAATGTTCTCAAATGGAAACAAAATGAATTGGCAAAATATACACTTCAGTAAGTACAAAGAGAGAAAGCAAATGGCAAACAACAAACAACACCAAATAACTCACAGGCACTTATTTTCACACTCGTACACAGTCAAAGAGGTCTTGCCAGCGTTGGCATACAGATCTCTAGTGTGTGTAGACACAGTAATAACTGACTGTGTGCTCTAGAACACTTAAGACTTCAAAGTTTCAACTAAATATTACTGATGGGTACAAAGACATAATGGACAGTTTATTACTAATGATTGATTGGCAACCATTTCATTACAGTGAGAACTAAGCTCCAGAAACAGCGGAGTTAAATAGATATTCTAACAGTCATCTTCTGAATTAGTTTCCCTTTTCTGAAAATCAAAAGGACACGTCCATAACTATAACTCCCTGGTGCAAAAAGAAATAGCAAAAATACCAAAAATAGTTTCTTGCTATCCCAATAGTTAATAGACCATATTTTACTTCACCAATCAAAATGGTCACACTCACGTTACAATTAGAATTTATCATCTTTCATCACTTCCTTTCAATCATATATCGTCAAATGAACTGTGAAATTTCAATCAAAGCAAGTCATATGAAGTATGATGAGGGAACCAATCATACATGGCCAACATAAAACATCCAATGAAGTTATTTCTCCTTATGCACAGCTTGATGCCGAAGCACAGTAAAACCTCATATATCAACAATAGAGATTAGGATTAACTCTAACTGAGATAGCTTTCAAGTCGTCATAATTCCATAACTGGAAATCGGCCTTCATTAGCCAACAAACAAACATGACATTCAAAATAACCCAAGAAAAATAACACTTTTGAAGCCGAGATTGCCCAATTCTAAAGCACAATCACTTACAAAATACAGAAACATGGTAAAAAAAAAAAAGAACTCAACTAAAATAAGGCGAGCAAATTATCAATTGCAGACTCACGCGACAATTGAACCAATACAATTACCCAACGAGCCAGAAACACGACCGGGACAGTTCACGCCCCAAAAATAGCCATATTCAGATATCTCCACGCCATTATACACAATACTGAGCCGCCACCCCCCACCAAACACTTGTTTACCTTAATATATCAACGAAACAAAGAAATAGGGTTCGAGATTGGAAGAAAAACGGAACTGACGTGAATATCCGGATGAGCATGAGTGGAGAAATATTGGAGCCCCAATGGAGAATTTCGATTTGGTAGAATCTAAGTTCTAGGGTTTTGAATCGGAAAGAAATGAATGCGCTGTGTTAATGTGAAAGATAAAGTGAAACGAAATCTCAACGAACAGTGCGAGACAAGGTTAGGTTCGGGCGGAGGCTGAGACTGGGAATCGCCGAAGCGAGAGCTGCGCTTGATTGGAGAGGACTCCAGGAGAAATGGCTATCCCTTCCAATGAGAATCACCCACGTCGCGTGTAAATAACATAGGTTTTTGTTTTTTATTTTTAAATTAAATCTTTTTTAAAAACGTTTATCCATTATTGTAACCCATATATGGGTTACAAGTCCCTTGATACATACGAAAATGTACACTAATACCCCAACGATATTTGTGTGAGGAATATGTTTTATACGATAATCGACTGTGTGATGTCGGAGAATATCAACTCACGTCATCTCAAGTCTTACCAACTCTTCTATACCCGTACTTTTAATTTTTTATCTTCTACCTATAGATTTTTTTATTATAATTAATCTCATTTAATAATAGACATGATAGTTAAGATATTTTTTAATAATAAAAATATCAAAGATCGTGATGACGGCATGAGTATTTGTGCCTCATGTTGCAATACACGAGGCTCCATATAAATAAATAACAAATAGTTTGGACAAAAAATTGTTCCATGGAATATTTATAAAAAAAAATAAATAAAAAAAAAAGAAAGAAAGCATATTAACAAAATTAAAAGTGAGAAACAAAAATAAGTCGATTAATAAATGAAATAATTTATCTGAAAATTTTATATTTTTTTAGTGAACTATAGTGGAAATTGTTATGATCGAAAATAAATTTAGAGGGAATGAATAAATTTATCTCAAAAGTTTTTTCAATTAGATTTGTAACACTGAAATTTTGTTATTATCGGTTGAGTTCTCGGTATGTCAATTGGTGTGAATTGTGCGGAAGTAGACTTACTAAAACTGATTGAACAAATAGTTTATCAAGAAAATCAATTGGGGTTTGCCGAATCATAGAAAAGTAGGTAGAATGCGAAGTAAATAATCACGGTGATGTTTCTGGATGTTCAGAGATTTCAAAACTCCTACGTTACCTCATTCTTTCTCACGGAAAGTTTGTAATAAAAGACTTTGTAATTACAAGTAATTTGAAATCACCACTTCAGTAGGACTTAATACTGCTTAACTGAAACTATCAGTAAAAATTCGATATAAACACTTCGAGCATTGAGACTTCTTACTCTCAATTACACAGATTTCATAGAGCAATTTTAAGCACAAATTTGATCTTCACAATGATCAGTTAATGATTTATCAGCGGGTGGTGGCTATTTCAGTTTGACTCGTAGAAAACTTATTCAGAGAATATTAGTTTGTTTTTTATAATCTAAATATAGATTGTATAAATGTGTAACATTCAAAGATTGTTCAACTGATCAATTTATAACTTAACCTAAAACGATAATATTTTCATATTGTATCCATTTCCGAATGCAGATTCGTTGTTGCTATGTTATCGTCTTTTCTAACATATTCTGGTAGTGCATCGAAACCTGATATTTTGTTAAGGTTTGGTGATTGTTAGTACGAAAAATTTTATCATCTATTTCAGATGGGCTCACATCCTTAATCACTTGTTATACTGATTTTTCAGGGAACATATGGATTTGAATTGACTGAGCAACTAGATAGATGGTCAGTTGGGCTTCATCAGTTAATCTTGATTCAGTTTGATTACTAGTATCATTTTTATGTTTTATCACTCTATCTTTATAATCAATTAGGCTTCTTAGGAAATTTATTCTTATGAAAATTCAGTTTTCCTCCTTAAATTCATTTCGGTTAGGTTCTATATTTATCCGTTTGATCAACAACCTTCTTCAATCACCAAAACTCAAAATGCTCCAACAAAAATTATTTGATCAATTAATAATTCATCACACTGTCACATTTAAGAATCATATCATATCATTTAAAAAACAAAAACAAAGTATATAAATTCTTACAAAATATTTTATAATTTAATTTTACAAAACTTTTGTGAG
Source organism: Primulina huaijiensis (assembly GCF_012295235.1). Lineage (NCBI taxonomy): Eukaryota > Viridiplantae > Streptophyta > Magnoliopsida > Lamiales > Gesneriaceae > Primulina > Primulina huaijiensis. Next base: position 23,783,952 of record NC_133309.1, on the reverse strand, counting down.
ACGGTCTCACAAGTCAATTTTTTATGAGACAGATCTCTTATTTAGATCACCTATAAAAAATATTACTTTTTATACCGAAAGAATTACTTATTATTATAAATATGAGAATGATTGATCCGTCTCACATAAGACCTACTAATTTAATTTATTTAATCTCGTTTAATAATAGCCGTGGTAATTACCAAATTTTTTCATAATAAAAATCTCTAATATGGTAAAAAAAAAACAATCAATCAAATTGTTTCATTACAAAATTATCACATAGTAGGAACACATGGAGATGATCATTTAGCTATGGATTTCGATTTTCACTTCTATTATTTAAACAAAATTATATTATACTCATTATCAAAGTAAACATGCTTAACGGGACAGTTCGACCCGAAACAAGAACTCGACATAATGGGACAATTCGAAACCTGAACTCGACATAACCAGTTTGAATCCATTAGTAAATAGATCATGGCGGTTTAATCACCATGGAACGGGTTAATTTTATTTTTTTAAAAAATTTTTTTTAAAAAAATAGAAACATGCCTTGAACCGGTCCAATCCATTACCAGTTGAAACCAACCCGGAACCAGTCCATCTACTACTGGTTCGGGTAGTAGATCAGATTGGTTCCGAGGTACATACCTTGAAACCGGAACTCCGGAACCGCTAAGGATGCATATATCTAAGTCCATTTAAAGCATGATAATTTTCCTTCCATACTTTTTTCTACTAATATGAATTTTCCAAATGCAATATCAATTTTAAAAACTTTAAAAAAACTATCCAAAAATCATCTTCAAATATTTTTTCCCCAGAATTTTTGTGTTGATTTAATCAAAGCCCAATGAAATATATAGACAACTATACGTGGATTAAGAATCAATGAAAATCAGATTTTTTTTTTTAGAAAAAATGTATGTTCGTATGTTCTTCATTGTCAATTTCCCCAAATTTCTTACCAAAAATTCAAGTATTTGAGCTTTTTTCGACCAATAAAATCAATCAAAATAAAAAAAAATGTGATTGGGAAAATACACCACATTGCAGTTTCAGACAACATAATTAATTGGAGGAAATAATGTGTTTGATAGCAAAATTGAATAACAATATGACTCACAATTAGTCACAAAATGCCCACAAGAATAGCATTGTGGAGCCCAAGCTACATCGTCGGATGGACCTAAAAATCACTGAGAGAAATCAAAGAGATGCTAAGAAACACAATGAAAAAAAAATGGTAAACGAGCTATCGGAGAAAGAACAAGTTTCGTTCCTTAGTTAATCAGATTGAGTTTTATGCAAAAAATGGAATGTTAGTATTGATATCTATGCCACATGGGCTAGATCGATATTTGATCATACCCATGTGGCGGCAAATAAGCATCCAAGTATATTGAGTTTGTCAACAAATTTATCGTTCTCTATCATTGTTTTACACGCTTACTTGGATATTCTCGTTTTGAAACAATATATTCAGACATTTTCGTTAGAAATTAATCATTAAACTTTTCATTGTAGGATTTTGGTAAATACTATAAAATGTTATTAGAGAGAAGTTAATATCAGATATTTTGGGACATAAAATTGTTTTATNCGAGGCAAGAGTTTGACTCTTTTTCCTTAAAACGATATTGCCCCGCACCCGCACTGGTGCTCACGGTTGTTGGCAATTCGTTTCCCAAGATACAATGACTACGGCTTTAAAATAGTAGCACTACAAATTTTAAAGTCACACGAACTTGAAATGTTTAGAACGCTATCAAGATAGTATGAAAACTTTCTAATTTCGAATTCTAGCGTTAAACTTAAAAATCCAATTCCAAGAGTTTAAATCTTGCAAAACATGGATTTAAGCGCAAATGCTTAAAAAACTCAAAACTAGAAGACAACTATCGAATTTAATTCCAAAGTTCGAATTTAAGTGTATAAACTTAGAAAATCCAAACTCAAGATGGACACACAGTTTATCATATGAATAGGTAGGAGATTTCTCCAAGGTGTTTCTACAAATCTCGTAATTTAGTTGTCCCATAATTTTTTTTGGCGTTTTCAATTGACAATACACATTGTATAGTGCATTGTCTAGTCCATTCAAGATATAGTTTTTGTGGCGCCCCAAACTTCGCCACGTAATCATACAACATGTGACGTCATATGCATAAAAATTTTCTTCTCTACGACATAATAATATAATGCATAGACAACAACATAGTGCAATCACCACACTATTTACATCAGTGTAGCAGAAACAATGTAATAAATACACACATATAACTCAAATAAGACAATGAGTTATACTGTCTCTATCTACTATTATCTACATGACTGTTTGACTAGACACACCTAGTCCTTCACCACTATCCTGTCTCACGGCATAGTTCTATAACCTGTCCAACAGAAACAGCCCCCAAAGGGTGAGCATACACAACAATCATCATCATAATACATAACAGTTATATTAACAACAACATAAGATATAACTGAAATGATAACAGAATACCCTCTTTGTCGTTTCTGGACAATCAGCCATCAACAACCTTAACAATATCACACTGCAACAATAACATCGACGATACGTCACACCCCAACTCCGACGACATCAATATCGTCGAACGAACAACAACATCAACGATACGTCACACCCCAACTCCAACGACATCAATATCGTCCAACGAACAACAACACCAACGATACGTCGCACCCCACCTCCGGCGACAGCAATAGCGTTGAACGAACAACATCAACGTGACGTCTCTCAACAACGACAGTGAACAACATCAACAATAATAAACAACAGCAGATATAATATCAAATCCCCCAGTTCCAGTGATTAATCATTCAATGCAATAATATTCAACAATACTAAATAATAATAACATATGCTCGTACGTCAACACGTACATGATAATCGATTATATATAAAATCTGACTATTTCTTTGATCCCGAGGCTTGTGACATATCTAAATAATTCAACAACAATTACCAGATCATTATCACCATATCAATACAATTATAACAGCCTCAATATATAAAATCAAATAGCCCAACAACAATTAATGCCACAAAATATAAAACTCGATTATAAATTCTTATCGTTCATCAATTTAATATTCTGGTGTATTTAATTCACAATACTACCATCAAATACACTATACTCAATTAACTTCAAATAATAGGCTATTTTACAACATCTGTTAAACTACGAAAACTTTATATCAACATGTAGCCTATACTTCGTAGACTCCGAATATATAATCAGAATTAATAACAACTGACAAACAACTCACCAATTTCAATTCAACGATTAAAATCCTTAATTACAATAAATTAGGAATAATTGAAAATAACATCACTATAATCTTCTCTACTTCGTTAAAATTATACATTATTCAACCATCTTCAATTTCAGTATGATTTAACAATTTATTGGATTTATTCCAGAAATCGACAAATTTCAAATATCACCAAAACTATAAAATTTATACCCCAAATCGAAAACCTCGTGACAACGATCCCAGAACTGAAGTCGGTTCGTCGATTGAATAAACCGATATGTCACAAGATCGAAAAGAAAAATCGAAAACCTTATCTTTTCTCTATTCTTTCTCTGCCTTTCTCGATATGTAAACGGATAAAGTGAAATGACCAAGATATGTCATATTTCATTCTTTAAAATCATTAATTATTTAGTAATATCACATTACCAAATCAACCAATTGTGATATTTACTTCAGGCATTACAGTTTTTGCATATGAAGTCGCTATGATTCCATGCATCAACGGCTGCCCTCTTTTGAGTATCTTGTTATCTTTCATCAACAGTAGGCGGATCTTCTTTGAGAAATTTCGCCAAAGCAAAGGTGGTCAAGTAGAAGAGCATTTTTTGTTGCCACCGCTTGAAATCAGTACCATGAAACTTTTCAGGTTTTTCTCCATGATGGACAATTGGAGTCGTTGTACTTGTTGAGGCAATTTTGGTTCGAATATCGTTTTAAGATTGTTTGTATGATATTCTTTTATTTTTATTGAGAAATATCGGGACAGAAATGGGTGAACCAAATGGCTATGAAATAATAGTCAAGGCAAGAGTTTGACTCTTTTTCCTTAAAACGATATTGCCCCGTCCCGGTGCTCACGGTTGTTGGCAATTCGTTTCCAAAGATACAACAACTACGACTTTAAAATAGTAGCACTACAAATTTTAAAGCCACACGAACTTGAAATGTTTAAAACGTTATCAAGATGGTATGCAAACTTTCTAATTTCGAATTCTAAACGTTAAACTTAAAAATCCAATTTCAAGAGTTTAAATCTTTCAAAACTTGGATTTAAACACAAATACTTAAAAAAATCGAAACTAGAAGACAACTCTCGAATTTAATTCCAAAGTTCGAATTTAAGCGTATAAGCTTAGAAAATCCAAACTCAAGATTCTATATTTTGAAAATTTGAACTTTAAGCGCTAATATTTAAAAATTTGCATATAGAACTAAATTAGAGAGAGGAGAAGAAGAGAATTTGGTGCATGAATGCAAATGGGAGGGGGGGAGGAAGGGGGGTTTCTTTTTATAGAGCATGAAAAGTCTTGAATGAAGAGACATGCATTTTCTTGAAGAGATGCATTTATTCACAAAATTTGACCTCAAAAGCTTTAGCCAAATCTCATGGCCTTTCGGCCAAACTCCAAAGATCACACGGCCTTTCGGCCAAACTCCAAATATATA
>NC_133309.1:23741296-23779198 GCF_012295235.1 Primulina huaijiensis | reverse complement strand
ATATACATAATTCTTTCGATTCAATCTTTTCATTCAATAAAATTCGAACTCAATTAATTTCTCATTCACCCAAATTGATAATCGAGAAATAATTATGTTCGTCACGTAGCTCGAATTATTCTGTCGATTCTAAATGAGTACAAAACTCATTTTTTCTAACAATATATACGTACACACTCCTGTCTATTGATCGTTCTTTGTATAATAAATTCATCAATAACATCAATTCTTAAAATTAGAAGTTTAATTACTTAAAAAGATTATAGTTAAATTTGTCAAAATTCATAAGAAAAATATATAGTATAAAAATTTAAAATATTATTTATTTTATTTTACTTTTTTTTATCAAGTGATTATTTATTCTACTATTTATGAAATTTGAGGTTTGCAAATTATTTTCCGAAAATGACTCTGACGCGGTATTTTCATTCGCAGCACATGGTTAAAATATTATATTCTCACATGTGAAATATCAGAAAATACGAAAATAAAAATTTATTCGTGATATAAATCTGAATTTGTTGGCCATTTATTATGCAATGTTTATATATTGAACTCGATTAACACAAAATCCTCGTTAGATTATTTCACGAGTCAATTTTGTGAGACAATATTTGATCTGACCAAACTCATTCAAACAATAATATTTTTATTTTTTATATCAAAAATATTATTTTGTATTATATGTATGAATTATAATGACTCGTTTCACAGAAATAGAACTATGAGTCCGTCTCAAAGGAGACCAATTCTTTGACAAGTTTACACTCTTTTCTTTATCTACATCTTCTGATTGGGCTACGATTAAACTTGTCAAAAAAATTGTATCTTAAATGCGCAGGATTCTCTCGAGCATTAATTGAAAAAGGGTAAATAATATGATTCAGGGGATTCTTGACTTAAATAAATCTAAGAGAGAAAACAAATATTTCCTTTTAAATATATTGTGATTATATGTCCTTATTTGTTTCAACATTTTTTTTAAAAAAATTATCACTTAGGCTACGTTTGGTTGGAGGATAAAATAATGAAATGATTAAGAGAGAAATGATAAAAAGAATATTGAAGTAAAAATATAATATATAATGATAAAATAATATAATGTTTGGTATGATGGTTAAGAATGAAATAATTAATAATCTTTTGATGAATCGACAAAATTGCCCTTCAACTTTTGCGGCGGCGGTCAGCCAAGATGAGGAGGGGGTGGTTGGTAGCGGCGGTCGGCGGCGCAGTCGGCCGACAGGAGGAGGGGGTGGTCTGCGGCGGACAGTCGGCGGCGGGGGTGGTCGTTCGGCGGTCGGTGGAGGGAAATGGTGTTGAGTTTGGATTTAGGAGAAATGTAAAATTGAAAAAATAGGATGTATTAAGAGTGTGATAAATAATCCTACGGGTTGAGGAGTGATTATTTATCACATTTAATATAACATAATCATTCATAGGAGGGATTGACTTGGTTAAATAAAAAACGTACCAAACATGGGATTAGGTGGGTTTAAAAACCATAAATCCACATAATCCCTCCAACCAAACATTGCTTTAAAGTTAAATAAAATGACTATTTAATCAAAGAATTGGTCTCTTTTTACAAAATATAAAAGGAATTAACAAAGATATACCAAAGAAATTAAACAACTGAGGATTTTATCGAGGTCCACTTCAGAAATATAATTTCGTAAAAATCACTCATAAACGCCATCTCTCGGCTAAGCAGGCTGAAGGACTACAACATGAATATATTATTCCTTGTTTAAACTCAAACTTTGTGCTTACCATTTCCTGGTTCATATTTTACCTAATGTTTCAACCAAAACCCATTATATTACATCGAATTCTAAAATTCAAATAAATATTTTATTATCTCAATTCTATTCCAAGTTACAAATAAATATAGATCATTTCATAGTAAGGTAATGATTTAGCACGAAAAGTTTAGCCTATCATTCAGGCTAATCTTATAACATATAAAAATTTATTATGAATAAAAATAAACAATAAAGTAAACTTACAAATTTGTAATCAGAACTTGAAGCTTTTATTTAGACGCTTAAGAAGGATTGTTTACAGAGAGGGAATAGAGATGAGCAAACTCAACCATGTCCTACGAAGAACACAAAACAACCTATATATAGAAGGAAGAGTCGGACATGAAACACCGAATTTCAACTAAAAATATAAATAGTACAATGCTTTATAAAAGCAAATAGTACCAGAGTTACAAAAGTCAAAAGTTCATAGTGATATTCCACTAACTTTTTTAAAGATGAATATTTTAATCATCTTTAATATTGTCTTTTATTGAATTTTTAAAATTTTCAAGTATATCACTAATATGAGAGAAATTGGTAATATCTTCCTCTGAATCTTGAGCATGCTGCATTTGCATTAGATGGATAAATTGGTTTTCGCTTGATTCAGAAGCCATAGATTTATCCGATTTGGAGAATGAACATCCAATGTTCTTATAAATATCTTTCTTCATCTCGTCAATATAAATGTGAGGCCCGGGGCCGAAGAGGGTGGGGGGTGATCGCCGGTGCCATCAGTTGCACGGACAATGAGCGGCTCCTGGCAGGCTTCTAGGTGGAGGGAACATGAATGAACCGATCCCACACGGGAATGAGAGGGATTCCGAGACTGTTCAATGTAATGGACTGTACAGTTGAAGAGAGCTTAAAAGATTTGATTTGTATTACTCATATCACGAAGGTGCATCTTCTTTTCGGTAGCTCATCACATAAGAACTCCAAAGTTAAGCGTGCTTGACTTGGGGCAATTTTGGGATGGGTGACCTCCTGGGAAGTTTCCCAGGGTGCGTGTGAGTGAGGACATAAGCACGCTGGAAAGACTCGTCTTGGTACAGTGAGGACAGTCGTCGAATCTGGGGCGTTACAGTTGGTATCAGAGCCGACCTCTCTTAGTACGGTGTGGTTCGGGGACGAACCAAGCGGAAGCTGGTGGGCATGTGAGGCTCGGGGCCGAAGAGGGTGGGGGTGATCGCCGGTGCCATCAGTTGCACGGACAATGAGCGGCTCCTGGCAGGCTTCTAGGTGGAGGGAACATGAATGAACCGATCCCACACGGGAATGAGAGGGATTCCGAGACTGTTCAATGTAATGGACTGTACAGTTGAAGATGACTTGAAAGATTTGATTTGTACTACTCATATCACGAAGGTGCATCTTCTTTTCGGTAGCTCATCTAAGCGTGCTTGACTTGGGGCAGTTTTGGGATGGGTGACCTCCTGGGAAGTTTCCCAGGGTGCGTATGAGTGAGGACATAAGCACGCTGGAAAGACTCGTCTTGGTACAGTGAGGACAGTCGTCGAATCTGGGGCGTTACAATAAACTTCGATCATTTTCTCTTTGGAATATACATTAGAATATTTGTGAGTAAGAATCTTGAACGGGATCATCGAATCTTGTTCTTTTTCTTGTTGTTTATTAAAATCTTTCTGATAAAAAGAAATTTTTCTTCCATATGCTAAAGGGTTTCGAAGCCCTAGGGCTTTCCTGTGTCAGGGTCATCCCTTAATAATTTGTCCCAAAATTGTATGGAACTAATCCTCCATAAACAGATAATGCCTTCATCAGTATAACCAAATTCTGGTTGTCATCTCCATATCCATTGAATACCAAATTTCATAAAGAATAGACATAAAGTCTTTCCATCATTTCAATTCTCTGAAAATGATTTTTTAATACTTGGAGAAATATTTAACCAAATATTCGTTGGTTTTACGAAAACCTCAGGCAATATTTTTGCTGATGGACCAAATATTTTTCACCATGTTAAAAACCAATTAGGAATTAGATAATGGAAAACATTTGCTAAATCTTGCATCTATTGAATAATTTTCTTTTATATCGATACATTTTTACAGTAGATATATATATTTCGATAATATATTTGGGTTTTGGATATCGTATTAGATATTGATCATGAATCTATTTTAAATTTTCAATATAAAATAATGTTGTGCTACTTTAAAAACATCGATATCGGATTATAAAAATATTACGCTTCATGGACACCAATGTATCAATAATTATAATTGTGTTATTCGTGGATCACCAACTATTATATTATAAAATTGAGTTGAGTATTAACATGTTGTTCTCCTTCAAGAAAATCGACACAATGAAATTTATTTTCGATCTCAGTTGGTTAAATCTCATTCTCAATTGATTACAATTACGTACTGATAATATTGTATAAATGATAGAATTTGTATGAGTCAATGTTCAGGTGCAATTTTCATTGAATCGAATTATTATTTAAATGGAAATATATTATTATACAAATATTCAGAGATATTATATTATCATATTTATCTCGATTACATATAAATAACTATAATCATTCACAAATATAACAAAAAAAAATCATTATAACAAGATACTTTTATCTAAATTATTCAGGTAAAATAAACTTTAAATTCAACAAATTATTTATTGCTTAATAAATAAGTCTGAAATAAAATATTAATTTATTTAAAAATAATTATTTTTGAAATAAAGGGGGAAGAAATATCTTCTAGAGCAACCTCCAATATTCGAGATGCCTCCACTCTGCTCCATAAAACGTCCCACCCATTCTTCCACTTCTTCAACAAATTTCCAATTTAACGATTAATTTCGCACTTATTCTGCATATATCTAATCAAGATTTCCAAATTCAGCGCGTGTATCTCGACGGTATGTTGTTCTCTTGTTTTTTTTTTTTTTGTAACTGTTTTGATGGAATTGTGCGTTGTTCGGGTTTGCTTTGGTTTCTTTTTGCGTATTTCAGTTTTTTTCCCCAATTATCAATAGTGTTTGATGATGATCTAGGAATTAAATGATGTATGGTTGGGTGGTTTCATGATTTTACTTTGGCTTTAAATTCATGGTGTTACGGACGAGGATGGATTTTCAGTAGGGGTGGGTTGTGGTGTTCCGTATGTGCCAATCATTTCAAGAAGATTGGATTTGTTTGTGAGGCGGATATGGGTTTTAGATTTTCGATCTCCCTTTATATGTTGATTGTTTTTGGGGTGGTTCAAGTTTTATGTGTGATAGAATCTAGTGCTACATTGTTACTTTTTGACCATGAATCTTGAATTTCTGACATCATTCATGGAAAATTACTCCTGCTGTTGCAATTGGTATATTTTTATTCTTTTATTTTACTTTATTTGAGCTTATTACGCGAAGATTGTATAGAAAAGTGAAGATTGCCTTTGTTGGTTTGTTCAAGGTTCTGTACTTAGATTTTATTTCTACATGGTGGGGAATGATATTGGTATGTGGAATTTGTCTGTACCATTCGATTGTTGGTGTGATTTTGATTATTTTTTTGTTTAATTTCATTTAACAGCTTACAAGAGATGAATCCCGAGAAGTTTACCCACAAGACCAATGAAACCCTTGCTGCTGCTCATGGATTGGCTCTGAATTCTGCCCATGCTCAGTTTACTCCTCTTCACTTTGCTTCGGCATTAATTTCTGATCCAAATGGCATTTTCCCTCAAGCAATTGTCAATGCCAGTGGTAGTGATGAAGCTGCGAGATCTGTGGAGAGGGTCATCAACCAATCTTTGAAAAAGCTGCCCACCCAGTCACCTCCCCCGGATGAAATACCAGCTAGTACGTCGCTAATCAAGGTTATTCGTAGAGCACAAGCCCTGCAAAAGTCCCGTGGTGACACTCATCTGGCTGTTGACCAGTTAATTCTGGGCCTTTTAGAGGATTCTCAAATTCAAGAACTATTGAAGGAGGCTGGGGTTGCACCAGCTAAGATGAAAGTAGAAGTTGAGAAATTGCGGGGGAAAGAAGGAAGAAAGGTGGAAAGCGCTTCTGGGGATACCACATTTCAGGCATTGAAAACTTATGGTCGTGACCTTGTCGAACAAGCTGGTAAGCTTGACCCTGTGATTGGTAGAGATGAAGAAATCCGGCGAGTTGTGAGGATTCTTTCGAGGAGGACTAAAAATAACCCGGTCCTCATTGGGGAGCCTGGTGTAGGTAAAACTGCGGTTGTCGAGGGGTTAGCTCAAAGAATTGTTAGTGGAGATGTTCCAAGTAATCTTGCTGATGTGAGGCTTATTGCATTGGACATGGGAGCATTGATTGCGGGAGCAAAATATCGAGGTGAATTTGAGGAGAGGTTAAAATCTGTTCTAAAGGAAGTTGAAGAGGCTGAGGGGAAAGTGATCTTGTTTATCGATGAAATTCACTTAGTTCTTGGTGCTGGACGAACAGAGGGATCAATGGATGCTGCCAATCTCTTCAAGCCCATGCTCGCCAGAGGTCAGTTGCGGTGTATTGGTGCCACAACTCTAGAGGAATACAGGAAATATGTGGAAAAAGATGCTGCATTTGAGAGACGGTTTCAGCAAGTTTATGTAGCCGAGCCAAGTGTTGTTGATACAATCAGCATACTCAGGGGTCTTAAAGAGAAGTATGAAGGACATCATGGTGTTAAGATTCAAGATCGAGCCCTTGTAAATGCAGCTCAACTTTCAGCACGTTACATTACAGGTATGTTTGGCATCAAAATCTTAATGTTGTATTTGCATGAATTTTACTTAGTTGTCACGCCTAAAGTTATCGATATATGGTTTAGGTTACTGATATTCTCCGTTTTATACAGGGAGACATTTGCCTGACAAAGCAATCGACCTTGTTGATGAGGCCTGTGCAAATGTAAGAGTTCAGCTTGACAGTCAACCTGAAGAAATTGATAATTTGGAAAGAAAGAGAATTCAGTTGGAGGTAGAACTGCATGCTCTTGACAAGGAGAAGGATAAAGCCAGCAAAGCACGTCTGGTTGAAGTGAGTTCGAATTTACTATTTCTATTGTAATATTGCAATTGTACATTGTGGTTCTTAATGTAACATTGTTGCCTGAATTCAAACAATTTTTCAGGTGAGGAAGGAACTTGATGACTTGAGGGATAAGCTTCAACCATTGAAAATGAGGTACAACAAAGAAAAAGAAAGAATCGACGAGCTTCGGAGGCTCAAACAGAGGAGAGATGAGCTTCAATATGCCTTGTTAGAAGCTGAAAGGAGATACGATCTTGCTAGAGCTGCAGACTTGAGATACGGAGCAATCCAGGAAGTTGAATCTGCAATTGCAACACTAGAAACAAGTTCAAATGAGAATGGGATGCTTACAGAGACCGTCGGCCCTGAACAAATTGCTGAAGTCGTGGCACGTTGGACTGGTATACCTGTCACACGTCTTGGACAGAATGAAAAAGAGAGATTGATTGGTCTCTCTGAGAGGCTGCACCAACGAGTCGTAGGACAAGATCAAGCTGTTATATCTGTTGCTGAGGCTGTTTTAAGATCAAGAGCTGGACTTGGAAGACCCCAACAACCAACAGGCTCTTTCCTTTTCTTGGGTCCAACAGGCGTTGGCAAGACGGAACTCGCCAAAGCTCTGGCAGAACAACTCTTCGATGATGATAATTTAATGGTCAGGATTGACATGTCGGAGTATATGGAGCAACACTCTGTTGCACGGTTAATAGGAGCTCCTCCAGGGTAAGTGAGAATCCTTTTATTTGTTTCATGCTTAGGACTGTGTAATCATCACAACATTTTTCTTATCATGCTTGTGCATGTCATTTGATAGTTATGTTGGGCATGAGGAAGGTGGGCAACTAACAGAAGCTGTGAGGAGACGGCCGTACTGTGTCATTCTTTTTGATGAAGTAGAGAAAGCACATCCCACTGTATTTAACACGTTACTTCAAGTTTTAGACGACGGAAGACTAACTGATGGCCAAGGCCGAACTGTTGACTTCACTAACACTGTCATTATAATGACCTCTAATATTGGAGCCGAGTACCTTTTGAAAGGATTATTGGGAAAGTGTACAATGGAGAGCGCTCGGGAGATGGTGATGCAAGAGGTAACGATCATACTTGCATTTCATGGTTCTAGAGGAAAAATTTAGTAACTTATTTGCCATATAGCTAACCTGTTCAATTTTATTCCATATTATAGGTGAGAAAACACTTCAAGCCCGAGTTGCTGAACCGACTGGATGAAATTGTGGTATTCGACCCTCTTTCTCATGACCAACTGAGGAAAGTGTGTCGTTTACAGCTGAAAGATGTTGCAAGTCGCCTGGCTGAGAGAGGCATTGCAATGGGCGTGACTGAATCAGCACTAGATGTCATATTAGCTGAAAGCTATGATCCTGTAAGCAAAACTTTCACTTTCACCTATGCCATCATAATTCGTGACACATTAGGATGTTTCTGATCATACTTGTTTCTTGTTTTCAGGTTTATGGTGCAAGACCTATAAGAAGGTGGCTGGAGAAAAGGGTAGTAACTCAATTGTCGAAAATGCTAATACGAGAGGAAATCGATGAAAATTCGACTGTGTATATTGATGCATCTGTTGATGGAAAAGAATTGGTGTATACTGTTGAGACGAATGGGGGTCTTGTGAATGCTGCCACTGGGGAGAAATCTGATATATTGATTCATCTACCGAATGGGACACAATCCGATCCTGTTCAAGCAGTAAAGAGAATTAAGATTGAAGAAATACTCGATGACGATGAAATGGATGATTAATAATAGTCTGAGATGTTATTGTGAAGTCTTGAATATATTTTTGGTTGTCGGTACTGGAGTTTTTGTCTCTAAAGTGTGGCTTCTTCGAAGGCTTTTTTTTTATGTTTCTCACCAAATGTAATGTGAAATAAAGCAAAAGTTCTCGTCCGTGCACCCTTCTCATTTCTCGTAATGTTGATATTTTAGTAGCAAATCGTGTAATCTAAACTAGTCGTATGAACAAGAACTGAATTCGAACTCGAACTCGAACTTTAAGATTATTTGATCAGCAAAGAAGTATTATACCTTTAATATCAAATGGATGATGACTGGTTTGGAGTGATTAATTAAGAAAATATTGCAGTATCAAAAGTGGTTTATGGTCGGATGAATGAACAGCTGGGAGCTTGAATGAGAATTGGTTCAACTACGTTAATAATGGCGGAATATTTGAATGAACAATTTGTCTTGTGCAAAAAAATTGAAAAGGATGTTTTTGGAGTGTTGGTATGAAAATAATGATATGTATTGATCAGTATTTTATAACCGTGAAAATGAAAGACCAACGATTACGTCAAAGAGTAGGTCTTTCGTGAGACGGTCTCACGAATTTTTATCTGTAAGACGGATCAATCCTATCGATATTCACAATAAAAGTAATACTCTTATATTTTTTTCATGGATGACCCAAATAAGAGATCCGTATCACAAAATACGACCCGTGAGACCGTCTCACATAAGTTTTTGTCTACGTCAAATATTTTATGTGTATCGTTTTTTGTATGTTTTATTTTGTCATTTCAAGTAATATTTTTGCATAGTTGACGAAGATACATTTAATTACTAATTACCCCTTTTCCTTCCATCACATGATCTCCGTACCTTTTTGTTTGAATTTCGACCCGTCAAGCACACTGAATTTTTTCATTACAAATAATTTTATGGGCAAACAAATAGTAATAGAAATAATATTTTTAAATAAAATATTATATAATATTTTGGTAAACGGAAAAAAAAAATCAACAATATTTAGATCACGAGAAGCGAAGTTTATCAGGTTTAATTAATTTATAAAGCCTTGGAAGTTCGATCAAATCTGCAATTTTTAACCTAACAATTCTCCGATAGAAATTGAGATTATAATTGGATGAGTTGATGTCGAATCCTAATTCCACTTTATCCGCGCAAAATATCACCGATCCTCCCTTTGCAATCGAAATTGATGAGGGTTCCAGATGGTACAGCTCCGGCTGCGGCGGCTTCTGGCGCGATGCATCTATGGTTGTACCATCCGCTTTGTTGGTGCTGTACCTTGGGTTTCAGGCGAATCGCAGTGTGAAGAAGCTCAGGCACCGGAAGTCTTATGTTATGATTGCGTTCTACGGGCTCCTTTGGTTCGCAGCTATTCTGAATTTGGCGTGGTCTATTCTTCAGGTAGATTTTCGATTTTTTTTTTTTGCTTATTTTCCTTGGTATAAATCATTATTGCTGGATTATATATTGTGAAAAAGAAACGGCTGTCTTTATTTTTTTTTCATACTTTAATGTTTCCATAACTTTTGAGGCAATGAAAACTTAAATGCATGGATTTTTTGTGTGATTACTGTGGTGTATGTAGTTTCCATGTTTTGGCAATCCTTTCTGTAGCTTCATTTCTTGGAATATTGAATTCCGCCGGTACGAAGTTTGTCATATTTCTACGCATCCAGCTTTTGTATTCTTCTAGTTTTTGGAGTGAATGGTAGTTGTCATTCATGAATATTCTACAGTTATGGCTCGTAGTTATTTTAGAATAATGGTTTATGTCTTTGCTTGGCATGACTGACGAAATAGCTTTGGCCTGGGGGACGACCCTCTTGTGAAATATGTTCCAAAAGGTTTAACCATTTTTATTTGATTTTAATAGTATTAAATATTAATATTTTTTGTTTGCACACAATAAAGCGATTAGGCTTTAGGGAACTCTCGAGCTTTAGCTTGCCTTGGGCATTTAGTTCTGTATTTCGGTGGATTTAGTAAAGCTATTAATTTACTGCACCTAAAGCTTTACTTTTTAAAGTTACATTCCTGTCCGAGTTTCACTCGTTTCATAGAAAATAACCTGCTATCAAGTAAAAAAAAAATTGTGTTTGATGACTTCTTTTCCCAAGGAATGTTTACTTGTACAACCGGCCAATGAAATTTTTGATTGATAATAGACTCCAAATCTCTAGTTTTTATGGTATTGACTTATGTGATGAAACAGGCATGGCGATGTGATCCTGGGAAGACAATTGCTTGGAACCTGTTATCCTTGTTCACAGAATGTGGAATGCTATCTTTAGAAATTAGCCTACTTCCTTTTCTTCTCCAGGAAAATTATTCTAGTGGATTGGAGGCCCTAGCCCACACTTTCATGGTTTCAGGTTCAATTGTAGCAGTTGATATACTTATTCAGGTAACATCTGTCTTATTGATATGCCAACTAACTTGTTAAATGGATATATACTTTCTTCAGTTTCTTAGCTCACTCCTTGTTAACTTAGTTTTCTCCCTTATTATACTTGATCCAAGCTTTTGGAATGAGTTCAGTTCATGCACATTTTTGCATTATTATACTAGCTTACTACATGTCTTGGCTTATTTTATTTTTGTTCCTTTTTGTCTTGTAATTCAAGAATTTGAAAATTCTGTTAGGTTTCGTTTGGATTAAAGCATTTTAGAGTAATAAATTTGGAATCATGAATTTCATTTTTCATGTGACTCCAATAACCAAATTCATTGTTTTGACTGAAAAAAAGCTTAATCTAGAAGTTAAGGAAATCTATTGATTGCTACATGACTCAAACAATCTGATAGGATTTATTGCCACAAAATTCTTCTAGCCAAAGATAACCTTCTGGCAGTGACCATGACTTCTAAAGTGGTTGATTGCTTTAAGACTCTTAATATAGTTCCTCGTTAGAAATTCTTTTTTTTGTACCTATATTTCTATAGGTAAAGTGAGAGTGGAAACAAAATATACCTTATTACCAGTGTTCTAAAAGTTGCCGCCTAGGCGGTGGGCGACCCTCCTCCCCGATTTTTACAACGGCGATGTCTTTGGACGTTGTTACATTAATCGGACCCTAGGCGACTCAAAATCCGGCTTGGCATCTACCTAGATTAATATTTAATTTTTTAAAAAGATTATTTGACATATTTTCCTATCAATTTGTATCGGATGAAGAATAGGAAGATGCCATGGATTTTGAGTTTGAATCCAATATCGAGGAAGTGTTGGAGAAATATGAAGATGGACAAGAAGAATTAGATATTTAGGTTAAAAAAGACAAAACCGCTTAGTCGGCCGCCTAGACGCTAGATAGTGGGTGGCCGCCTATGTATAGCTTTTTAGAAAACTGCTTTTTACAACATAAAACCCTCTGGAAACAGTATTTTTTACTTTAGCCAATTAGGTCCTGAAAATTGGATTATTTGTATATGAAGGAGCAATATTGAACCTAAAATTTATATTTGAGCTAGGGTGTAAGTGTAATTACCTTTCATATTCCATTATATTATTGCTAGCGTTGGAAAAATGATTAAGATTTGAAACAAGCCTAACAAAATCATATTCCTAGTTCATCAAAGGATCCTATGGTTTTACTTTGTCTGTGAGTATTCTTCCATCACATCTCATTATTTGTCCCAGACTGTTTCATTTTGTCAATGTTGTTCATCTGTCAGGACCATTCTATTCTGGATCATTGTTGTCGCATTTCCATATGCACCTTCTACTCTTATTTTACCTTTATTTATTCTTTATTTAGACACCACATTCATATTAAATTTTACCAACTATAATTTTATTGATTTTGGTTTTAAATAACCCAACAGTATATCACATGTGACATCTCATATGTGACGGATTTCCTAATATATGGGAATTTATTGTTTGCATATAATGCAAGCAACAACTGCGGCTAGTGGATCAACCTTTTAATTTTGAACGATATCTCCTTTTTCTCCTACCAATGGATTATCGAGTTAATGTTTTGACTCTAGCTCAAGCCCATTCAAAGGAGATAACATGTGTGGTGACAAGAAATCCGTAGAACTATTAGAATACTTGAAAATTTTAGTGATACCAATTTCCATTGTAAAATCACGCAGCTCAACCTAAAAATGATGGCATAAAGTTCCTCATCAAAGAAAATTCAACAAGTTCCTGTACTCTTGACATCTTGTTGTAGGCGATATACTGAATGACTTATTTCTGACAACGTTAACTTTAATGTGTGGTGGCACTGAAGGTATGTGATCGTTTTTGTCAATGGACAGGCAATAGTAGTCTTTGGATTTGGGGTGCCACTTTTCATTAATGCCGATGCTTCACATTGGGGGAAATGGAGTGTTCTGTTTGTTCACACTTTGATGCTTACAGCAGTCTATAGCTACATACTCTTTGTGCACTATTCCAAGTGGAAAGATAGGTTGCCACGTGAGTCGAAACAACTTCTTCAAGATTGAATTATTTCCATTAATTTTGTTTCTTTCCTCGGACTGACTTCATAGCCTATTCTGTATAAAAAAAAATAATGGAACAAAATGCAGCAAGGCCGTCATTCTACAACTACGTGGTTGTCATGTTCATAACAAACGTTGTAGGATTGTTTGCAAATGGACTCACTGGAATTCGTTTTGGCTTTGGACTTTGGTAGGTATCATGCTCACAACCAATACCCCTCGACAGAGTCGTTGCATCCTTTTATCCTTGTCCAGTCTGTTTATGAAATTGCGGCTCTTTTTTCAGGTTGTACAATATGATAATAATCTGTCGCCATTCCCTCTATCTTCCTTTTCTGTACGCTACTTTTCTCGCAGACTTTTTCCAGGTAACTGTGTTTTCATCTGATAAATAGTGCAGCTTGGTGTTCAACAGATGCAAATAGTATTAAAAACAAATTAATTCATTTCCAGGAGGAAGATTGGCTTTTGGATAGTGCATACTACTCGGAGATGAAAGATGCGGGGTTTTTCGATACCGACTGGGAATAGATAGTGTGTTCATACCATGCTATGTTGAGCATCTTTCGTATGACCTGACCACCTTTGAATCATAAAAATCACGTTGATACTGTGTAACTTTCATAAGAGTCTTGTGTATGTTTCATGATTCTAACAATATTTAAAAACCCAAGTGGACCGTGTATAGCAATTAGTGTAGTGTCTCAACCAATGTATATGTATCATTTGATGAGATTTTACAAGAGTTTTTAGCTTATTTTGTGAATAGGATCTCTCTATATTGTCTGTATCTGTAAATTCCTATGAGAGGAAATGGAACCTTTGAGCATAATCATGTACGATGATTACAAGATACTAAAATAAAAAAATTAATTTCAATTTTAAAAATGAGAATGTGTCCACTCATTATGACGATTATGAAACACCAATGTTGGTATAAACTAATTATAGTCTATGTTTAAAAAATGCCAAAACATGTATAGTAAATATTTGTGTTAATGAGATATTTGTCTTTTGGTATGAAAATTAGTACAAAACATTGAAAATATAATACTAATTTATATGATATTTTGGATCAAATGTTTTAAACTTGGTACAAAAGATAAGATTTTGATTATAAAATTAAAATAACTTTATTAAGATTTTGATTATAAAATTAAAATAACTTTATTAATATCAGCATGTGCTACACATGTTTGGGTACTTAAATATTATATATTAGTACCAGATTTGAAACAGATTATACTTAAATATAATATATTAGTATCATATTTTCAATGTTTTGCACTCATTTTCATTTGAAAGACAAATGTGTCATTAATACAAATATTTGTTATGCATGTTTGAGTATTCAAAAATCGTATGTTAGTAAGATATCTGAAACAGTTGCTACTCAAATATCATATATTAATATTATATTTTTAATATTTTGTAAAGATTTTAATATGAGAAAAGACATGTAAGATCGAAGAGTGCAAACACATTTTGTAATGGATCAGAGAGTGCAAACATATAATTTTTATGACAGGAACTAAATGCAAATTTAAATTTAAATACGAGTATTTAAATCAAATTTACCTATATATACATTATATATTGATTGAGTTAACATAATTTGAAATATATTTTTTTAAAAAATATTTTTTTAACATTTAATCTCATACTAAAATAAAGTATACTTGTCTTAAAACCTACTATTACGCTTTGTCACACTTCGCCCTTAGAAATTGATTATAGTAACCAAAATCGGACAATAACTAATTCTTTTATATTATTATTTTTATTTTAACGATGATCATAAAATTAAATATTTTGAGCATAAATTAAATAATCTCTATCAGATTTTTATTACCATATTTTCATGTTGTAATATGTAGGCAAAAACTTGTGTGAGATGGTCTCACATGTCATATTTTGTGAGACAGATCTCTTATTTGAGTCATCCATGAAAAAATATTACTTTTTATGCTAAGATTATTACTTTTTATTGTGAATATCGGTAAGATTGACCCGTCTCACAGATAAAAATTCGTGAGACTGTCTCACAAGAGATCTACTCTAATAACTATAATGAATGGAAAACTAAATCTAAATCATAAGTAGATAACAAAAATATCAGTACTTGTAAAAATAAAACAGTGTGCATATATGCTACAATTTCTAGAATTGATATATCCACAATAAAAATAACAAAAACAAGGACAATAATCATTCGTCTTAACCTCCTAATCGGTATAATGCAAAAGACGAGATTTTAGTTGATTACAAGTATTTGTTTTATCCAATATCTGACTCAAGTTCTATAAAGTTCGAAGTTATAAATCATTACGCCACACACACATATATATATTTATTTATTGATTTATAATTTTTGTATAATTGATTAATTATCTCATCTCACGAACCAAACGATGAAGTTATGCATCCAGTTTTTACTGTGGAGTCCTACTTCCATGGTTAATTGAACAAATAGTAACAAACTTCAAAGAATCTGATAAAAATTGTCTACGACCAAACATAGTTCATTAAACAACAATTTCATATGTACAAAGCTGTTCATGCCTCTAAGGCCTCACAGTTTAATCAGTAACATAAATGATGTTTATCATATCACCTATAAAGAAACAAAATTACACTTCATACCTCTGGGACAAACTCAGCTGATGGTAAGAAACTTACTAGCACAACGTCTAGGACCACGTTGCCGTTTCTTTATCTTTCCCCAACTCTGCAGAACTCCAACTTTACTGCGAGTCGCCGGTACTTTCAGAATGGAGGCCATTGTTTTCTTGGCATTTGAAGGATATGATCTGGAGTGGGTTTTGGGTGTTTCATTCGAATTCTTTCCTACGTTTCTCTTTGATGAACATGTTCTCTGGAATGGTTTAACCGTGTGATGGTCTTTAGTTGCACGGCCCTTTAATGATCTACAGGACAGAGTAACTCTTTCTTTCTCTTTATTGACTTCGCGAGAGAGATTTAGGGCCTTTTTCTGAGATAGCATCAGTGCCGCATCCTTAAACTCGTCGTTGGTTGAGCCATTTCGCAGTTCCATAACCTTGTTTTCTTGGTCCTCGGTATTACCAGTCACAGTAGCTATTTCAGCAAGCCAATACAGACAGTTACTTAAGTTAAAGTCCTGCCTTATAGCTGAGGATATTAAGAGTAAAGTCTCTGCAGCAATCCCATCATGTTCAATCTCAGGTTTAGATTCTCCTCGTTCAGATAAAAGACTAGGAGTACCAAGTAGCATATCCTTGGATTTTCCTCTTGGCGGAAAACCCTCCTTGTTCTCTGGACTCACAGGAGCCTCCAAGTCTGTCTCTCCAGCAGATTTAGTCCCAACATCGTTACATGACAAAGATGGAAATGTCCCATTGGCGGTTACACCAACGTTTAAGTCTATGTGAGTTTCAAATTCCATTAACTTTTCACCGATCCTTGCATCAGGGTCGACTTTGACACACTTCTCTTTACTCATTTCAAGATGATGAACAGAGCTAGCATTCAAAATTAAAGCTTTGTCAACACCAGAAGCTTGTGATATTTTACTTTCGAAAGAGCATGGAACCCCACTACTATAGTCTGGTTTTTCTTCAAAGGAGAGCAAATGTTTTTTTGGATCTTCAATTTTGTATTCCTGATTCGAATTCAGAAGGTCTACTTGAGTAATTACAGTCTCCGATAAACAACTGAGAGGCATAGAATTCAAATCGATACCCATGGCTCTATTTCTATCAACAGAGTCCCTACCATAGCTATCATGCCCGCAGTGTTTAGGTACAACAGGTCCTGTTTCTACCTCTCCAGAAGCATGAGGATCGTGGTGTGAAAACTCCAAGTGGCACGGAAAAGGTTCCAAAGGACTAGTCAAACTTGAAGCCACAGATTCAAGTTGTATGGGTTCATTTAAGTCGATCAAAATTTTTTTATCCCGGCGTCTTGCATCAAAAGAAGTAGAATCTCCAGCCTTAAAAGGACCAAGTGCTGAATCCCTTTTAGTATCTTTAGAAACAATTACCTCATTAAACCGCTCCCTCTCTTCTGCATCATGGTACACAGAATCTGGAAATCGAAGATTCAAAAATCTTATTTCATGACCTTTACTCATGAATGACGGAGCTTGGACTCTATTATAACAGTTTCTTGTCAGCAGCAAACCAGGATGTGCAGTTGTTGGTTCTTGAAAATTCTCCGCAACAAAATCTGAAGATCCTCGAAGATTATCTGTGCTCAGAATAGACAGCTTATTATCTATTCGATCTCCAAGGATCCAGCTAGTTGTATGTGATGTTTGAGAAACCTCAGACCGGGTTTGAGACAAACAGTTATTTGATTGTGATGTGGGAAATTGTGCATGCCGAGCAAACATTTCTCTCACCTTGATTTCATCCATTAACTCCCTTTGTCTTCTGTACAATCTGTGTAGTTCCTGAAGCTGGAAGGACAAGAAAAAAGATGAACGAAAAAAAGCTACTCTATAGAGATACGTGGAACAAAAAAAATCAAATAGAAATACAGGTTAAAGAGTAAAACGAAGGTCATTAATGATGTCAATAGATTGCACAGTCAACAGTTAAAACATGATAGGGATATACATACCTGATATTTAAATGTAGCTTCATGCTTCTGCATTATCTGGCTCAATAACACCTTGTCATAACCCAAATGTTGATCCATATTAAATGGTAGCAAAGAAATGCCGTTCCCTTCTTCTTCTCCATTCTTACCATCAAATACGAATGGGAGCGAAGAAAAACCACTTTCACTCTTATTAAAATCCCTCAGTTGGTAAGATGAAGGGATGTAGCTTGTACAATTCATAGTTCCTCCTACTTGCCCAGAAAGAAAACTTTAAGTCGTTAAGTGCAACCAGGAACTAAAATCATTTCACTAACTAACGTATAAACATGAACTAATAATTGGGCATTCCTTGTAATTTTGTGGTGTAAGAAAATATGTATGATACTGAAGAAGACAGGGAGTTGAAATGGTGAACCGACTATTTGAGCAAAAATGAGTGAGTCTGTGGAATTCAATGTCAATGAATACAACAAGATAACAACATCAGAAATCAAAAGCACCAAAAGATCAAAACAAAAGAAAAGGACATATAGATAAAAAAGCAATTGACTGGGCAAATGCATAGAGCCCAAAAGGCCATAAAGAATACAACTTTCCCATCAGTTAACACTAAAGAAAGGGAATCTTTCAAATTTAAACAACACATCTGCAAAAACAAATGGGCATCCGCAAATTCAGGATCAGTATCTCTATTTCCTGGTGTCCTCTGATTACCAAATCCGCATTTTCCAGCTGTGACCAACAAAGAAGTTTAAAGCAAGAAGCCACAAATATTAAGAAAAGAAAAGAGGAGATAAACATCAGAAAGCTAATAAAATAGAAATAATTACACAAAAATGGAATGAAATGGGAAAAAAATGAAATAAGACATTAGCATAAATTTTATTTCCATAATGGAGAAATTATGTCACAATGGATGGATCCTATCATCAAAACGACAGCTGACCATCAAATTCAAAAATGGAAAGTAAGAAAAGAATCAAGCTTTCCCACAAACACACTGTCTACAAATCACAAAAGAAAAATATCCCAGATGAGAATGAACAGAACAGATCGAAACACATGACTTATTAACTCGAGAAACGAAGAGACTTTCGCAAATTACCACAAAATCCAAGGCCAAAAATCCCACTTGAATCCACCAGCAGCAGCAGAAACAAGAACTACTTTTCACTGGGAACTCAACAAACCTCGAACATTAAAAGCGTGACAAATCAAAAAGACAAAAGGGAGTCTTTTTTCAGAGGAAAAATAGAAAAGAAGTGAAATGGTGAGAACCCATTACAGAGAAAACCCGAGGAATCGAGCTCACAGGCTTTGAGAAAGCTGTCACACAATGAGAGAAAAAGCATCTGGGATTCAGTTGGTGCAAGAAAAGGGGAAGAAAGCCATGAAAAGAAGGCTTGAATTGGTGAACACGCAAAGGCCAATGGAAAAGGGAAGCTCAGTTAGAAAAAGAAAAAAAATGGAGATTTTTGGATCTGATGGGGTCAGAGGAACACAGTTTACTAAGAAAGTGGGGGAGGAAGAGCATAAAACTTGAATGAGGAGACATGGGATTTGTCAATACTGGGCCCCACAAGGGGAGGTGGTGTGCTATGGTGTGTGGGGGATAACAGGGGAATCTTGTTTGAACTTTTAGTGAGTGTTGTTCTTAGGATGATCTTTGGGTTTCTTGTAATATCTTGATTTATCAAGAAATTGGATTTATTTTGGGATTTAATTAAAAAATAAATTGGAAAAACATATTTAAAAATTGATTTCACTATCGAATATCACGACTTTAGGATGATCTCTCTAGCTCACATGGGAAAATAATAATTTCTTTCTTTAGATTTAAATTTGATGAGAATGGGATTTAGGCTACTTTCAACAAGGTTTGTCAAACATTTTTAAAATCAAAGATTAATTTAGAGAATATATCTTTCAAATGCTAAAAAAGTCATGAATTATAGGGACTTAATTTCNTTGCACTATCTGATCGGCAAAAAAATGTGTTTACACTCATTGGGCTCACTTGTCTTTCTCGGATGAAAATCAGTACAAAACATTTAAAATATGATACTGACATATAATATTTGAGTTCCAGCTGTTTCATATCGAGTACTAATATATGATTTTGAGTACCCAAACATGTATAACAAATATTAGTACTAATAACATATACATCTAAAAATAGTACAAAATATTGAAAATAGAGTACTGATAAAGGATATCTGAATACCAATTGTTTCAAATCTTGTATTAATATATGATTTTTGAGTACTCAAAATATGTGTACCAAATGTTGATATTAATAAAATTGTTTCAATTTTATACTCACAATCTTGTATTTTTTATTAGATATAAAATAGTTGATATTCAAATATCATATATCAGTAACATGTTTTCAATACTTTATATTGATTTTCATCCGATAGACAAATGTATCATTAATACTAATATTTTTTTATATATATTTGAGTACACAAAAATTATATGTTAATATCATATTTAAAACAACTGGTACTCAAATGTCATATATTAATATCATATTTTTGATGTTTTGTAATGATTTTCATTCAATAAAAGATATACGAGCTCAAAGAGTTCAAACACATTTTTTTGACATGGGACTGAAAGCAAATTTTTGTTTGTTTTTGGAGATTTTTGAGCAATTTACCGAATATATAAAGGGTATTTCAGAATTTTATTTTTAAAACAGGAGGACGTCACTAAAAAATTCTCAAATTTAGAGGGTAAATTTGAATCCTTCTCTTATCGAAACATAATGTGAAAGAATATTAAATATTGCTTTTAAAAAAGAATATTATTTAAATTTCAATATATTGTTATAATAATCAAGACCATATAGTACTGCCTAATCCTACAGAAGATACAAAAAAATCAAAGATGTGTATATATCTGACTCATTATTGACCATTGGATCAATATCTCACGGTACGATAGGCTCCATTTGGATTTAAAAACTTTTTGCTTTAAAAAGTGCTTTTTTAAAATGAATTTTAAAAATACTTTTTTAAATCATAGATGTTATGCAAGTTATGCTTCTATTTTTGCAGTGTTTCTCGAGTGACCCATCCCATATCCGAACTTTGCCATCGACGCAGCCTGTGGCAAAATGTCCAGAACCAGCTAGCCAAAGCAAAACAAGTGACTCCATCCTGCCTGATGTGATCGGATGAATTGGGTGTGAGATATGTGGACAATTTCGTCGGGTCGGGTTATATTCTTCCAGAAGAGGTTTTCCCTGGCTCTGGAAATATCTGTACACTTAAGATAACAGAGATTGTTGGTGGGGCGTTGGATGGTTTTCCGATATATCCACTCTGATGCTCAAGTCAATATTTTATGAAGAGAATGAATATTTCGTTTGCAAGAGAATATATTTGAATATCGGATAAACCTGAAATTTATAAGAAGAAATCAGACAGGACTTGGTTTCCAGTGCCCATATGCTATTCACGATGGATAATTGTCCATACCTTGCTTACTGTCATTTTTGAATCTGACAACCCATGCCTAGTCCGATCGAGTCACATCGCTCTTGCATACTTTGAAAAGTCTCCTAATGATGATTAAGTCATGATGCCCCATATCTTACGAGTTCAAACGTGACGCCTGTACTGTAATGCCCGGGAAAGCATCCTTGTGGCAGAACTCCCCTCGGATGCTTGTCACCCGGGTATTACTACCCGGGCCCTCCCCTCCGGACACCAAAGATCTACCCGAATTCTTACCACCCGGGTTCCAAGATGAACCTTGCCCCTGCCGATCTTACGGGCTACCTTAAGTCCACCCTGGAGATGACCCGAGAATAAGATATTCCTTGGGTATCACTGCCAAACAGGATGAAGATAAAGAACTCGGAAGGACTACCCACGAAAGAATGATCGGTAGATTTGATCCAAATATATAGGAAGTGATATTAACTTGTGTTAGGACCAATGGAATCCAGATATCTCCACACTCGTATGATATTGTCGACTTTGGGTTTTAACCCTCATGGTTTTGCTTTTGGAACCACCTAAAAGGCCTCATACCAATGGAGATTATCATTCCATCTTTATTAACCAATGATCTTTCTCTACATCTTCTAATGTAGGACTTTGGTTGCATCCCAACAATCCTCCCATCAAACGAAGTTCCACTATTATTCTCATGATCCGAGCCTCCCATCAAGCCTTATTCGTCCTCCAATCGAGGTTACTCCACTTCACTGCGTTGGAGCACACGCCTTACATGAATACTGGGAGCATAAACCACCTCGAGAGTTTTAATCAACGATTTTTACAGGGAGCCCTCTCCTCCTTCGTTTAGGTATCGAGGATTCTACCCACACGGCTCGATCTGGACCATGGCTCTGATACCACTTGTTAGGACCAATGAAATCCAGATATATCCACACTGGTATGATATTGTCCACTTTGAGTTTTAACCCTCATGGTTTTGCTTTTGGAACCACCCAAAAGGCCTCATACAAATGGAGATTATCATTCCATCTTTATTACCCCATAATCTTTCTCTAGATCTTCCAATGTGAGACTTTGGTTGTATCCCAACAACTTGCATGTAAATATATATATGTTTGTCAAAAGATGGACGTACTTAGTTTGGGATCAAGACTGGATCGAACCAAATTTTCACTGCCTCGAAGGAATCTCAAAATATCCCCCTCCAAAACTAAACGGCTCCTGTTCAGTGAATGCATCACCACCAAGAAAAGGACTTTTTACTGAGAATCTCTTCTCTGTTACATTATCATCATCCTCTGAGAAACCACAAGCCAATCTGCAACTGAACATTGACAAAAACGACAAGTCGATCGAACCATAAAATACTAAGTGACCCCTTCTTATTTAACACATACTTCAAACTTACTACGTTAATCTTAATTGCCTCCCATCAACAGCCTCACACTTGGATGCACTCAACTCCATGAAATTAATTTGACTATGAGTAAATGAATTGTCTGACTCCAGTAGTAGGCTAATAGTTTAAACTTACATGGTGAGGAGTCACTAGTCGGTAGAGTTGTGGATTGTAGAGTATGTTTCTTACAAGGTGAGGAGTCACATGTGCACCTAGGAAATGAATGCTGTAGATCCCAGACTATAAGCTTATTATCCATGCCTCCTGTCGTAGCCATTGGATACCCTCCCTGAGTACTTCAATCCAGTTTAAACCAAAAAGGATTTAATAATCATGTCTTGCGAAAGAAACTTGAAATATATATTCTACTTCACAAAACATCACATGAAAACTTCACAAAGACTCAGAATAGTTGAAGTTAGATGTAAGTATCTGTATTTATTTCCTTTTATTTTACAGGATGAAAGATAACAAAGTAGCAAGTCACACCTTACTTCAAAAACTGCACGCTCGACTGATTCGGAATGAGCACTTAAAGAACTTACCACCTGATCGAGGATTAAAAATTGCAAGATCGATCAATAAAATCAACCAAAAACTGCCAATTTTGTCAGCAGTGGAACCATTCCAACGCATGTTAGTGGCATTGAAAATTAAAAAGAAAGAAAACAAAGCAAAAGCACCTTCCCAGTTGATATGTTGATGATATGAACTGAACCATTGTTTGAACCAGTGAGCACAATACTAGCGTCAGAGTTGATCGTCAAGCATGCGAGTACTCGGTCTGCGAGCATCCCAACATACAATGGCTAATGCAAAATCCAGTGTCTCTCTTATTTTGGAAACCATGAGCACTACTTACCAGAGCAAGAAGCAAGTTTCTAGGGATGTGACACTGTTCCCAGTTTCTAACTCTAGCAAACTCTTCAAGCCTATCTCTTAGTTCTTTTAGAGAGACATCTTTAACTATATCTGGACATGACTGATATTGGAGAGAGGATTATTTTAATCCTTATTTATTTTGATAAATTGATAATCTCAATTTAAGATTTTGTATTACAAGATTTTGGTAAATTTATCTCAGATGATTTATTTCTGACAGGGTATTTATATCTAAGATATTTTATCCTAGTTTAAAAGAATTTTATTTCTATTAAACTCTTGTTTTCATGTTTATAACATTTGTTTTATGGAAAGATAACTAGGTCAAAATATGGAGATCTACATATACGAAATATCCCGTGAAGAAGAGTGATCACTTTTGAAGAGGCGCAGCTGTTGGAGTTTTTCTGAACACTCACAAGTTCAGTATTGAAGATTTTCGTGTGAAGAATTCGTGTGATTGATTCACATAATTACCGTGTTGCTGATTAACGTTGACGACGCACAAGAACAACACTGGGTGAAGTGTTGGGTGAAGAGTCGTTTCGTTTGATTTAAGCAATAAGATTTTTTTTGTTTAATGCATCTAGTATTTACTTTGAGCTTTTGATGCATTTTAATTCCTTGGATTGTCAAGGAATTTAGTTTTGTTAATCTCACTAGTATTGTTTTATGTAAACGATTTACATATTTTTCTAATGAATTTTTGCCATGAAGCATTGCACAAGTATTCGTGATTGTGCATAATTTAAATCTGGTGTTTATTTATTAAAATTATATTTGTGTGTTAATAATTAATTTCCGCTGCATGTTGTGTACTGGTTTTGACAATAACAAAGCATAACATTAACTTTTGATACACACATCATAATTTAGACGAAATTAAAAGATTTTGCCACTGTTTTAATATTAATTAACCACATTTTTTCGACAATTTTCATGCTCAGTGGACAGCCCTTTATTGTTCCAACAAAACACTACGCATGTGGTATTGGAAATATGTTCCTATAATTCCACCATGACTTGATATCACTCACTCCTACATGCTATATTCTTTCCTAGGTATATAGGGCCTATGGTACCTCGTGAGCATACATGTATGAATAATTTTTTTTGATTGAATTATATAAGTTCGAACATGTCTGAGTCGAGATGATCAATATCGACTCGGTCTAATTATGTTTATCTATTCATTCTGATGGTAGTTAAGTTGCAATTACATGTATAATTGTATTAGTTAGTTTAAAAATTACATATTACTTAAATATATTGATTTTTAGTTTTTTATCAGGCAAGGTATACGCCGTAAATTTGTGTACACAAAATAGAGCAGAGAATTTCGTTCCACTGACATAAAGCTCGACTCACATCGCATATGTTTTACTCCGAATTCGTATGGAGAATTTCTTCTTCTTCTTTTTTAAATATTTGGATTAGTAATTTTAGTATCCAATAAGAAAAATAAAATCTATACATTTAAAAAGTTGTAAATATATGTATTGAAAAAAGACAAGCCAAATTGGGTGTGCCTTGTGATCTGTAATATTTTTTTCTACACATGCAAATGTATCGTTTGATAATCGACTGTGTAGATTTTGATGTGATGCAATAGCTATTTCAATCTTTATTTTATTTTCATGAGTAGTGTAGTTATTTATGTCACGATGTAATGAACAATTACAAATAAATAAACATTACACAATAGACGAAAATCGTATTTTTCGTCATGTATGTCTGTTATATGTGATATTGGTCTTACACGCTGTTATTAAAGTTAGATTTCAATCAAGTATCTCTTAACTTAATAATTTTAGTTATTTTTCATAATAGTAACGTGACATAAGCTCTCTACTAGTGTTAAGTCAGCATCATGTTGACGTCACAGTACAAAAAAAATATAATAATAATAAATACACGGATAAAATTGAAATCTGACAATAAAGTATATAAAATTATAATCTCAAATAGTCAAATACATAGGAGCAAAATTAAAATTTTTATCTTTACTTCATACTAAATTGTGGTTTCACAAAAACTCTTATGAGACCGTCTTATGATTCAATTTTATGAGACAAATCATCAATTCCAACCTGACCAATGAAAAAAATATTATTTTATATTAAAAATATTACTTTTCATTATCGATGCAAACTAAATTGATATTGATATAAATTATTGTTCCATAGATGCCTAGAATTAATGCTTTTTCTGTTTTTGTATTTAAATCTTTCTGTTTTTAAAAATTTAGTTCCAGGCATCTATTAAAAAATATAAACAGAAATATTTTTAGACATTTATCTAAATTTTAAAAAATTGAACTTAATTAAAAAAATATATTTAAAGCTGCTGACTATGCATCAAAACTCGTCCTTAAATTATGTTTAACCCGTATATTAATACATAATCCACGAAACATATATATGCCTCTGAGCTTGTTCAGAGAATATTTATCTTCTTTATTTTCTTCTAAGATAGAGCTTTTTAATATATTATATTTCATTTATATCGATTATCATTTCAACGATCAACTTCTACCGTAATGATATCTATGCTATCTAATATCGTCATAATATCAGCCAATTTCACACTCGACAATAATGTTACATCTATAATGATGTTTGAATGCTATCAAAACGTACGACAGATCACGGAAGTTTCATTGCTTATAAACTGTCTAATCCGGCAAGGAATTTTCTGTCAAAATTATTTACATCTATTTCTCTCGTATACCCCCAATATCATCTATTTTTCAGCAACTCTTTGGATTCAAAGATACAGAACCAGCCACCCACAGCCTCTGCAACAAAAGGTCAGAATTCAAGTTTGAAGGTTCTTCATAAAACTATGAAGAGGGAGTTTCTGTGAACAAGCATATAATAACCAGTTGCTAAAAGATTTTCTTTCCTTCACCCGTCAAAAATAGTTGCAAAATATGGGAAAAATATGAACGGGAACAAGGGATCATCAAGGGCTTGTTAAGGTGGGAGCATAAAAATACTACTTCCAGTTGCGAATTCCTAGTCAGAAACTATATAACGTCAGAGTCCTAAGATGTCAACTAAAATTGGATTTTATCAACTTCATCATCCTGCTGCCAAATAGAATTTCCACATGGAGATGGGTGACCAAAACTTCTGCCCCTTCCACGTCACTGCAAAACAAAAGAAATATAGCAACTTATAAGAGCCAATAAATTCAAAATGCAACTGAGAACTCAAATCTTTCTATGAAAAACTTCTACTAAGAAAAGTACCAGAGACAAAAGAAGATCATTCCTAGCTTTCTTGTAATCGTTTATCATGAAATTTCAAGTTTGGAAATCAAAAACAACATTGCTGCAAATAACACATTACATTTTACACAACTGCAAAATAAAATAGAAGACACCCTACGCCCCAGATATCGGTCATAATAAGAAATTTTCTTCCTATATTTTGATGGCATTGCGCAGGAAACGCTAACGAATAACAATAACTCTTCACAAATAGCAAAAAATATTACACTTACCATATAGTTTTCTGGACATCTTTCTCATCTCACAACTGATTAATGCCTAGAAACATGTAGGTTAACAGATGTCATTTCTTCGGATCTGCCATTCATCTCCTCCTGAAATAAGGTTTAGCAAATTGAAAGCCAATAATCAATTAGCGCAGAATATGCAATAATAACAGAACTACGGAGTTTTCATGGAAACAACTCATGAAGCTCATTATAATTACACAAATACAAACTCCCATCACTTTTTTTTGTTTCTTCCGCTTCATTCATGAGTGGAAACTAGATCAGAATCCCACCAACACAAATATGACTCTGCCGTACTCGTCACTTTCTAAATCATCGACTTTATCTCTGAAATAAAGACCTCATTTATCACCCAATTAAAATATCATCAGCCCAAAAGTTGCTTCAAATGTTTTTTCGAAACTGAAACGTATCTTCAATTCGTGCTTGTTGATTACTCTGTCTTGAAACATTTTCCATGAAGAAGAATATTATTTTAGTGTTACATCCTCAGTAAAGCATGCATTATGTTCATCCTCTTCATCTTTACCTCAATGGCCCCAACAACGTATTTAGTAACAAAACTTTTATACATGCTTAATCAATCTCTTTTCCCAAGGCCAACCACATCTAAACTACGGGACTCGTCTTTCAAAAACATCACTCCACATGAAAAGCTCATTGCAAAACAAAACCAAGATTCTATTTGCATTAGAAAAGTGGTGAATTAATGATTTGAAGTGCTTAGATTGGCAATCCAAACCATTCCTCGTTTTTGCACCTAATCAATGGAAAGATGAATAACGATAATAGGGAGATGAGAGAATATCAACGGCCAGTTACAATTCTTAAACAAGTAAAAACTTCTATATCACAAAGAAGGTAATCGAATCGTTTATAAATATTTTGTAAATCAAGTAGTAAAAATGATCACAAGTAGCAACTCAATGCAAGGCAACAATGCATATAAACATTCACGTACTAGTAACATCAGTCTATCATTCATCATCTCACAGCAGACATAACACCCCAGTAAGTCGCTAATCCTCCATGTTGAACTGAAAATAATTCTAATTTTATTCACAGTAGTTCCAACATCGAAGCCTAAATTAGCAGAAACACTATCATCCAGTCCATTAATAGAAACAACCTCAAACAAGAATAACCTGCCCCCAACACCACCTTGAAATTCAATGAATTAGATCAGAGACAGCCAAACACATCACCGACCACCGCCTTCTAACAACATACAAACTGGACAATAAGGTAAAAGTAATCCTCAAAATCGCATACGACTGAAAACCTTTAAAAGACGAGGACGGGGTAGAAAAACTCCACTCTGGTAATTGTTGACTAGGATGAAACTGATGCACGATACAGGTGATGAACCAAGTGGTCAGGTGTTCCATAATCTATGTATGCTATTTATTAAGCGAAGACTTATATGTAATGGTATCCTTATGTCCACTCACAATATTACTCCTTTGTATTTCCAAATAGTGGATTTTAGAGATTTATATTGTAAATTTGCACCACCTTCAACGATATCAAGGAGATTCTCACCGATTACATCAAGACCCCACATAAAAATCATCTCCAACGTTTGCTTGGGTATTTTATTGGCTTGTCATGATAAATAATTTCCATCAAACATTTCATAATGCACAGACATGAACCGAACAATAGTTTATATGACATTAAAAGGATGGTGCTAAATTCCTATGCTTGGATTATTTTATTAGATTTATCAATAATGACATCCGTGAAAAGTTTGGGAAAAGATGTCCATTTTATTTATTATGCATTCAAGAGATTATATATGCGAAAACCTGACAAACTACAATGAATGAATAAATTTGGGCAGAAACTATAAACTTCTATCAAATACTTCCATGACAGAGGAAAATACACGACAAATAGAAAATACACAATTTTCCAAATATAAACATTCCAAATAAGCTGAATATGTAAATCGAATCTCTCCACGAAATTTTTCAATTCGTTTGAGGATATGAGTGCATGGCCTTGTAAGAAAACTCAAAAATATTGTATGAATTTTCGGAGAGTCGGAGAGAGCGTGACCTTCTCATTCATCACTCTAAAGCACAAACCTTAGCACCGGTGTAAATATGACACCTTCCTCTGGAACTTCATCACTCTCCCCACTCCCACCCACTCGCACAAGCTATGGGTTTAGGTTAAATTTTGTAAAATGTCGACAATCGAGCGAAGGGTCGCCAAGAGGTATTATATGCCCATGCTGGTGTTGTGCTGTGTCTCTAATGCTAATATGCCAGCTAAAACTAAGAATACAACATGGTCTAGGATATTTTTAAAAATTTTAAAACTATGGTTGATCAACAAAATCAACAATATTGTGGACAAAAATTGTAGTTTGCTTGTCTCAAAAGTAACAAAAAGACTAGCTGCAAATTGATAACATTTTAAGCATAACAAACAGGATTCATGAAAAAAATTGCCCACGAGACAATTTCAGGAATTATCCATGGAATCAAAGTATCAAACACAATTCCCCATGTCACTCTTATTAAGGAAAACCAAACATTACTGGAGTGAAATGATTAAACTTTACACATGGCATCGTCCACTCAACTTAACAATATAAAACTAAAATTTGCAACTGAGAACTGGAGATTCTGGAGTTAATAAACTATATAGATGAAGTCAATGCATGCTGGTCTACAGTTGCAATTACATGTTCACACCCAAGAGTCATCCACAAAGGCCTATCGTCTAGGCCAGCATTATCATTTACATTGGACGTAAGGAATCCCAGACCATAAATTGACTTGCAATCACCCAAATTTTTTTTACAGAGTACCTCAGTTAATGGGAGGGTCCTGATCCAAAGAAACTGCTGATAGATTCTCGGTAAAAATTTCCAAATTAGGGGAAAATGCATCCTTAGTGGGATCATTTCTCACAACAGTATCATGGACCACATATGGTTCCGAGGCTCCAGAAACCTGTTGATAAGAGAGGAGAGAGAATGATCAAAACCTTACCCACCACATATCTCAATCTGACAATTCCGAACACACAAAAATAGAAGCAAAAAATATCACCAACTCCATGACAAAATCAGATTAAATGTGTTTGATATTGAGCTATGATTGCTACGAAAATTAGAACCGGGTCCTTGTTTGCTTTAAAATGTCATTTGAAAACTAATATAACATGCTTAACAGGTGGAATTCAATTAGTGAATGCAACAATTTGGAAAACAATTTTCCACTCAAACAGGGCTCAATGCAGGAATCAAATTAATTCTGTATCAAAAAGTTTATTCATCATTTAAGGGGTAACAAGAAACAACTATTCATCATTTAAGGGGTAACAAGAAATAACCTGTGGGTTTATTGACAAATCAACAGGTGCTAGATTCATCATTTCTGAATCAGCAACTTCCGCTCCTTTTTCTTTCTTAACATCACCTGCTTGACTAACATCATATGCAAAATGCTCCTTAGGTTTCTCACCTTCTCCAGACAAATTGTGACCATTCAGACTTGGATCATCACTTTGTGTTCCTTTTTCCTTCCTGTAATAAAATGGATATGATTATAAGTCAGATTAAATATTGGTCTAACACAGATTCGATGTAAATTAACAGACTATAACCGAAACAATTGTACATCTTCACCTCTTGCAATGACCAGATCCTGCAGTAAAGGAGCTTGGTTTGTTGGAGAATAGCACTCCACGAAGAGGCTTTCCATCGATGATAGTTTCAATAGTATATCCGTCCAGAATGCTTTTAGTGACTTTAGCTTGGAAGGTTCTTTTCCCTAAAGGCGTCTGGTATTCATTCAAATAGAAATTTTGCCGTGCTGCAACAAAATCAATGCATCATTTAGTAGATATCAAAAGCTCATAAAATAATTTAAAGAATTCCATTTTCTAAAGCTTTTTTAAACCAAAAAAAATATGGAATCTGATCAATCTGGAAACTTGAAACGTCAAGCTGCGCTGTTGGATGATGAAACATCTCGCGAAAGTATTATACTTCATATTAATCAGATACATACATATTTTCCCTCCCAGCGTGGTCCAGGGTTATCATCAAATCAGGTTTCAGCTGAAAACAAAAAACAGCTGTTTCTTACCTGGTGGCATATAACTTGATATCGGCATGGGTTGATAAATGGTAGTATCATGCAAATTTTCAAGTCCAAAGGCAGCCTTTCCAAATGAATGAGGAACAGAGGATTGATCTTGGCATTTCAACTTCAATTGTTTCCTCAGAGATAGCTTCTCTATCCGCCGCTCATCTCGCTCAACTTCTCTAGAAAGCCCTGGTATTGAAATTCTATAGCACAAAAAGAAAAAAAACAACCTGTGGAATATCACGATTAAAATGAGGGAAAAAGATCAAACCTGTGTGCAAGAAATACATGTCATCTAGTGCCTCAAGATTCTTATCGCAACCACCAATAAAAACAAGTACACCTCCCATCTGTGGATCCAAATTTTCACCGGCCATAGAAAACCTACCAGAAGGGCCTTCACCAGTGGACACTATTTTCACCCACGTGCCATTTTCTACCAAAAAAATAGTTCATAGTCAGTATGAAAGTTAGGTGATCATCATATTCAACAGCCATGCTCACAACGTTGCTCAAATAATATTCTACTACCCAGCAAATTGATTATAATGCTACAACATGAGCTTCAACTGCCCTCCCCCCCTTCTTTTATCAATTAGTCTGCAAATGATACCACAAACATCTTATGCATAAACATTCAACAAATGACATCCGAAGTGAAAATTTTCGATGTATATAAAGTCTGATAAGTAATCTTCTATAATGGAGACTAGTTTCAAAGTCACCAAGTAAAGTTTTCAAACTTCCCACAAAGAACCTCCGGGGAAGCAATAATGCCAAACTCATTACAAAACAACTTTAATACAAACTGACAATTACAGGATTTGATGTGAGTCTAATAATACAAATCCATGAGTTTCTCAAAAATTTATAGGTTAAACTGTACAGTAAACCTTATGATATTGTAATTTGTGAGGCTAATGCCTTTTTGCCGCAGACAATCCATTCCCATGGGTTTTCATAGTCATTCTCACATAAAAACCACAAAAGCATATGGCACAAAGTAAAAGCCGTCCTTCTCTTTGTCCCATGAATCATCCAATTCGGCTACGGGGTCCAAGATATTATGTGATTATAAATAACAGGGTAGTATATAAATAAAAAGAAAACTTACATACCAATGTCCAGCATATATAAATCGTTATACAAATTTTGCTCATCTGAAAATCCTCCAAAGACAATCAAGTTCTTGCCAAAAGTAACTGTTGTATGACCACCTCTAGGAGATAACAATTGGCCAGTGGTGTTCAGCTTGCACCAGACAAGAGTATCTATTTGCAGCAAGGATGAAAAATTAATCACATCAACACATAAACATAGATCACAAAATGTATAAAATTTTGTGCTGAAGTTGGTCATAGATAATATTGATGAAAAAAAAGTGGTGGCACCTGCATCGAGTATATGGACATCGGACAGATAGTAATTGCATGAATCTTCTCCACCTATCACAATAATTTTTTTTCCCCAGGATGAGCATGTATGGCTATCCCTCTTGCTCGGAGGAGTGCCTGAAGGTACTACACTTTTCCATGAGAACGTCTCTGCAGACAATGGAAGAAAGAATTTCAGTAAGCTGATTTTTGCTTAGTCACCCCTGATAAAGCACTGATGTTCTTTTTATGACAATGGGAACCATGATCTAATTCCTTAAGAGTGCGAGGGTAAATCGTAAACCCAATATGCACGTCCAATAAATCATGCACAGTGTTAAGCAAGCAAAAAGCTGTGTGTGTGTGTGTGCTGTATCAAGTTGACCGGCCAAAATCTATTTTTATTGGATTATCTATCAAAGATCCAATGACGAATCCCCAAGAGATCTAAGTAAAGCCTTTTTATAATCGACAAACAAAATTCAATAACAATTTTCAAGCAGAACAAAAATTCCCAATTAATTATCTAAAGAAGCTTCAGATGAGAAAAAGAAAAACAGGTACAGCAATGCGGAAATACAGTACATGTATGCAGGAAGTATGGTGTGACATTCATTCATTTTATTTTCTTAAAAGCTTTGATCTAGGAACCTCTTGTATATCATTTTGTTCACTTCATTCATAGTTAAGGATTTAGTGTCTACGAAGAAAATATTTCACAATGCCAACGAAGAGACAAATACACACGACGTGACATAGAAAATCATATGTACTTGTTTGCATCAAAGTGACTGTATGAGAAAAACAAAAAGGTGCATACCAGTATTTAAAATGTAAAGATCATCATAATAAATTTGATTGTTCTCAGATTTCCCACATCCACCAAATATGAAGAGTCTTTTGCCAATAAGTGCTGCACTGTGACCTTCTCTGGCTTCCGGTCCATCACCTCTTACACTTGGAGTAATCCATGAGTTCGTGGCTATCATGTACAAATATATGCTAACAAATAGATAAAGTGCATACCGGTTGGGCCAAATTTTGGATGTAATTTTAAGGTTCCACATTTATAATAAAATTAATCACGAGAAGAAAAACAAAAAGAAAAGAAAGGAAGCATTATATATCTCTAAAATCTTAGATTCAACAGTGGCTATCAACAAAATAAAAAGGTTCATCGGATGTCGTGACGTTTTCCCTCACAACACCAAATTGCACCAGAAATTGGCTGGAAAATGAATAAAGCACGTCAAACTTTAAGAACCTACTAGGCATTGCTATCGAATGGAGATTATCCACGGATAAAACTTAGACAGAATTCCATGTCTCTATTCTTTTAGCGACAACAAAACTAATTATAGTTTTCAGTCAAGCAATAATTACTCCATTCAACACTATTCTACCGAGTAGAAGGGAATTTAAATGAAATCTTGCAGCAAGTACAACTTCATTATACCACACGGGAAAAACTGCAAGTACTAAAAGCAAACTCACAAGTGTCCAATATATGCAGATCATTAAGTGGTCTTCTCCCATCTGTACCACCAAACACAAACAGGCTTTCTCCAACCGTGGTACAGCTATGGCTGTCCCTTGGGGTAGGTGGCATACCATTCATCACGGGCTCACTCCATATCATATTTACTGCTCATAAAATGTACCAAACATTAGAAACTTGGACATTTTTGGAAAATTACATGCACATACACTCTCACACCGATGATCACATGCGTATTATACAAAAATATGTTGTTAGTACGCTATGGTGATGTAGACATGTTATGACTGCTGAGTTAATACGACAATGTAGATGTCGCTGAGAAACTTTGACATACGTTATTTATTTCAGGCGCATATTCTTTAAATTCAGATTTCATGCATATATTACTCCTGCTATGGATATTGTGTTGCATGAATTGACTTATCCACATGCTATTGGTTTTGTGCTCACCCCGTTCCTTAATTCTGATGCATGCTAATTAGGGCTGGCAAAAACCAGAAAATTCCCGACCCTTCCCGACTTCCGACCCGGGTCCGACCCGAAATTTTCCCTACCCGAAATTTTCCCCGTCCCGACCCGCTCAGAGTCGGGAAAGGGATCGGGAATATAAGATATACCCGACGAGATTCCCGACCCGACCCGAATATATTAATAATATTTTTATTAGATTTTAAAAAAAAAAATAGGAAATCTGTACAAGCAAGGGCGGAGGGAGAGTTTGTAGCCCCGGTGGCCCAAAAAATCAAATTATTTTAATATATGAAATTTGGTCCAAATGCAATTTAGCCCAGTAGCCCAATTAACAAAAATAATAAACATATTCTCACCCTAATTAAGAAAATGGGCTTAATTTTTTGAAGAGCTTAGGTCTTGCGGCTTTTTTGCTCTGCCACTGAAGAGAACGGATTCAATTGTTGAGTGCGGTTGTTTATTTTCAGGTCGCGGTGCCGTTGACGAAGTAAGAGGTAATGTTAAGAATAGGAAATCCCCACTTTCTGTACAAGCATCTTCTTTTTTTACGTATTGTTTAAGAACTTCATGGGTTCCTAAAGCTGCTCAAATTCAAGTTGAATTTGTCATTCTACTGGTGAATGTATATTATGTATTGATTGTGCATTTGTGCTCTCCCTTTTGTGTATTGATTGCATTTTGAAGAAGCCTGGGAATAAAATACGTCCAAATCTAAAATGAAGGTGGTGTTTGCTACTATTTACAACGTGAAAGATTTGAAAGTGGCTTCTGAAATGTGTTTGATTATGTTTTACAGATGTGAGCAGGAAATTTAAACCTTGATAGTGTGTATGTGAGTATGTTTATTGGGACTGTGTAAATGAGAGAACTATTTTTACAAATATAAGAAGTACATGAAAACACACTAAGAAGAAACACACACTCAAAACCACAAAACACACACAGAATGATATCCCATTATGCAAAATAATGATAATGAATTTATTTGGAACTCAATCATAGTTGTTTAAAAAGTATAGTACGCTTATTTCGATACATTTTATTATAAGAAAAGGTAAACATTATAGAAGAAAGACTTGCCTTAAGTTATTGACTTGCCTCTCTGTTGTGATATTGTTTTTGACTCGTGTGGGCACCAATTTCTTTTTGCATGCTGCTTTAAATTATTATTGTCACTCCCCTAATTACGTAAATTCCTAAGCACCTTTTGACTGTATTTTTTTACTCTACTTGAATAGTCTTTGATAGGATGTCTTTTGGTTGTGATGGATTTTCTCTCAGGTGAAGATTAATTCTTAAGAGCTTGGGAAATTATAAGGCTTCTGATTTGGTTTTCTCCTCTTTTAACATTCAAGGTGAGTTGGTTTCAGAGCCTATTTTGTGTTTTATACAGATGTGTATTTAGAATTGTGATATTAAT
The DNA here is from genome assembly GCF_012295235.1 of Primulina huaijiensis. NCBI lineage: Eukaryota > Viridiplantae > Streptophyta > Magnoliopsida > Lamiales > Gesneriaceae > Primulina > Primulina huaijiensis. The sequence continues at coordinate 23,743,418 of NC_133309.1, read as the reverse complement.
TGAAATTTTGTTAAGTTAGAGATTAGTAGAAATCGAGGAAGCTTGTGAATGATTTATTTCTAATTTTGCATTAAAATTATTTGAAGTGTTTGTTTGGTTTACTTTGTTCAAATATTTGTTTTTTAATGCACTAGAACTTATGGATACATTTATAGACAACTCATCTTTTTCTTTTATTATTGATTATTGATTAAGGGAACATGGATGCATCTAGTGGAAGTAGTAGCCTTCCTTCTACCACTGAACCTGAAATATTATCTCCATCCAAAACACCTATCATCCAAGAAGAAGTAGTGGATGTTGGAGCTAAAAGAAAAAAAGTAGCGAATGTGTGGTCACATGCCAAAAAAATTGTGAGGAAAAATGACAAAAATGAGGTCATTGCTATTGTTGATGTCTGCAATTATTGCAAAACTGAAGTTCATGCCCATAGCAAAAAACATAGGAATAATGGCATTGATGGGCATGTGAAGAAATGCAAAAAAAATCCTCATAATGTAGTGAATTCGACTTCTTCTCAACCTATCTTAACACAATCGTCCATGAATAATGCTTTGACACCCCACATCTTTAGCCAAAAAAGCTTGATGATAAGGTTGTTGCATTTGTTGTTAAAGATGAAATGCCGTTTAAGGTAGTGGAAGGGGCAGGGTTTATAGAGATGATGAAGGAGGCTCAACCTCGATTCAAGATACCTAACTGAAAGAAAATTGCATCTCTTGTGTGGGATTTATATGTTGTGGAAGTGGCTAAGATAAAGAGTGTCATCCGTGATCAAAGGGTAAGTATCACGACTGATACTTGGACCTCGATTCAAAATATCAACTATATGGTAATCACTGCTCATTTCTTGGATGATGATTGGAAATTGCATAAGCGAATAATAAATTTCACCAAGATCACCTCTCACAGAGGATATGACATCGGCAAAGTTTTAGACATGTTTGAGTGACTGGGGGATAGACAAAGTTTTTACTATAACAGTTGATAATGCTAGCACGAATGATAAAGCAGTGGAGTACATGGGAAAAAGACTAAAGGAAATGGGCACTCTGTTATTTGATGGTAAGTACTTGCATTTGAAATGCTGTTGTCATATTATAAATTTAATTGTCAAGAGTGGATTGAAGTTTCTTAATGAGTCAGTTGAGTCTATTAGAAACTATGTGAAATATATTCATTCTTCTGGGGCAAGGTTGGACCAATTTAGGGAGTGTGCTATCCTATTGAAGATGGATAAAATGTCAACCGTTCCAATGGATGTGCCTACAAGGTGGAATTCCACCTATAAAATGCTTTCTGTTGCATACAAGTTTAAGAAAGTGTTTGGAAGGATGACAGAGAATGCACAATTTGTTGAATATTTTGAGTAGATTGATGGCTCGGAGAATAAAAAGAGAGTGGGGCCTCCCAACGAAAAGGATTGGGAAAAATCACAAGTCTTTGTCAATTTTCTCAAGAGGTTTTATGATACTACGTTGCAACTTAGTGCTAGCAAGACAACTACATCAACTTTGATTTGGGAGGAAATAGTTTCAATGAGGACCGTCATTAACGAGACAATGCTTGACATCATAGATCCTTCATTGCAAGAAATAGCTATGAGAATGGAAAGTAAGTTCAAGAAGTATTGGGGTGATCTTGAGAAGGTGAACAAGCTTATTTTCCTAGGTCATATTCTAGATACTCGTTATAAACTTCAAATGATTGCAATACATTTGGGGGATATGAAATTGGATGCTACTAAAATACAATCATTTGTTGATGGTTTAAAGAATTGTCTAATGGATTTGTATCATGCATATAAAGGCATTTCACCTTTTGATACTTTTAACGAGATTGATGATGGTGATGTTGACAGAGAGTTGATGGAAATTTATAAGAATGATCCCGTTAAATTGAACTATCATCTGAAAATGTCACAAGTAAGAAAATCTCAAAATCAAGAAGAGATAACTAATGAAGTGGACAAGTACTTGTCGGATCTTTTTGTGAAATGGAGCTCAAGCTTTGATGTTTTGGAGTGGTGGAAAGGGAATACAACAAGATTTCCAGTATTTTCAAAAATTGCCAAGGATATTTTTGCAATCCCTTCATCTACTGTTGCTAGTGAGAACGCTTT
>NC_133309.1:23633849-23741282 GCF_012295235.1 Primulina huaijiensis | reverse complement strand
TTATTATTATTATTATTATTATTATTTCTTCATAACCTAAGATCAAATAAAATGATAGATTTTTATCTACTTAAATTTATTTATAATAACTCGTAATAAACAGCACGTCATTGGTTTTAAAGTCTTTGTCATTGAAGTGACAACTATTGGATGAATGTTTATGTTCAATTATCGATCACCTATTTGTAATTGTGAAAATGCTCACATGATTTTATTATCTATTTTATTTAGTCATTGACGTTCATGGATAAGAATGTGACTCAGTAAGTTGGAGCGAAGTAAGTTCATGCTTGGTATATATTTATAGTTTTGTGTAATGGTAAGTAGGTGCTTGGTATATTTCTTTTTTAAAAAAAGGTTGGTGCTTGATATATATTTATATTTTATATTTTTAGATTATGTTTATATAATATATGTTGTTTGTAGGTACCCTCATGCACACAACAAAGTAATGCATCCCTCAAGTGTGNAAGTTCATGTTTGGTATATATTTATAGTTTTGTGTAATGGTAAGTACGTGCTTGGTATATTTTTCTTTTTTACAAAAACGTTGGTGTTTGATATATATTTATATTTTATATTTTTAGATTATGTTTATATAATATATGTTGTTTGTAGGTACCCTCATGCACACAACAAAGTAATGCATCCCTCAAGTGTGAGCTCCAAAAGTCTCGTGGTGGAAGAATAATGGATAAATGGTAAGAATCTAATTTTTTTTTGCTTGGATATATTTTTATATTTAGATTGGCATGATATGTTATGAAGTCATCTTGACTTTAAAAACCTTATGCTAAAGACTCAAAGTGTGTATGTTGTTTGCTCATATGTTATTTAATTGAATTCTGATTTTGTCATTTTCTTTCATCAACTTTTAGATGCATGTGATTTCATTAGTTTATATCCTAAGTTAGTCATATGAGACGTTTCATTGTGATTTTCCCTTTCTCAAAGCAAACTTACTGGATGTGTGTATTCATGGATGTGTTTTTGTTAAATGATCTTCCAGACATAGTGATAATTGCTTTGATGATGTATTGCTTACCTATGCCAGCGAGGAAGGCAATTAGGGAACTATATCTAGTGGTGTGATCGAAATGTATGTTGTGAGCTCATTCTCGCCAACAGATGTACACCAGGGCCACTAACACCTCATTGTCATAATTGGAGAGAGTTTTAATTGGTTCCTCGATTCAGATTTATGTTTCTTCTAGCTTAGATTTTATTTTTCGAGAACGTTGTGTTGTATTTTACTGCAACGTTGTTTCTGTGTAAGCTTCTGAAATTGTCATGATGTTCAATGAATTTTTTAATGAATATTTATCGGGATTTTGTCTCTCTTCCCGACCCGATCCCGAACATTCGGGATCCCAAACATTCGGGTCCCGATATTTGTCGGGTACGGGATCGGGAATCTTTTTTTATTCTCAATTCTTATCGGGACGGGAATCAGGTTAGGAGGTTACGGGACGGGTCCCTACCCGATCCCAGCCCTAATACTAATGAATGTACATATATTTTGGAGAAATTTTCATTGATATTTATGAGAATATAGGTTCTGAATTCTTGGATTTTGTTGGGTTCCAGTCTACGGGAGATTATGTCGACTTGAAATCTACGGGAGATTATGTCAAATTTTTTCAAGTATTAAATCATAATTGCATGTAACATGGGTATGAATTTGGGCATGTCAAGACTCAAGACGATAGCCACCACACAACAAATTCCACACCTTAAGTCCAACAATTGAAGCCACACACACACATAGAGTGTTCCCCTCGCCTTAGGCTTTGTGAGTACGCTCTAGACTTACAACCTCAGTGAGATTTGTGCTGCTAATAATTATGACTCCAAGATTCGTTGAAAACTCTAGAAATACGCAACAGGTAAAATAGAACCCAAAACTGTGAACACAAAGGCCACGGCCCTAAAAAAGAAAAACAAAAGATATAACATCAAGAAAGTACACACCAGTGTCGAATACATGAACACTGTTGGTCTGGCACTGATCTCTGCCATAGCCACCGAACACATAAAGAAGCTTCCCTCCTCTAATGGCGTTACATGTGTGACCCCACCTCACCCCAGGCCCTCCAATCCCACCTCGAGGATGCGCCTTCACGTTGTCCCATCTCATGAACATGCCCCGATTATCCATTCTTTCTACTACTGCAAGCAGTCTTGATTTTGAAAACCGAACAAGTGAAATGGGATTTTTCGGAGAAAATCGCAATGCCCAGTTAATATTCGAGAGAAAAGATTCCTACAACGGATCGTTCACAGAAAAAATGTGAGAAAACTTTTAAATTTGCTTTCTTGGGAAGTGGGTTTAAGGAGTTGGAAATTAATTTTGGTGTTTAATGGCCCAAACAAACATTTATTGTGGTATCGAGTAAAGCAAGCTTTAGCTTCAAAGGGTTTCTCTGTAAACCGGTAACCATTGTTTGCAGGCCATGGATTTTTCATTATATTTTTATTTAATTTGTTAAATAATAAAATGTTATTTTATTTTAATAAAGATTTTTTTTAGATATAATTTTTTAAAAAAGGTTATCTTCCAAAGTTAATAGAAAAATGTGATATTTGAACTAAAATTTTAATTCTTTGTGTCATATATATTACCACAAAAAATTTTGCGAGAATATCTCGTGAGTCAATTTTGTGAGATTGATTTTCTATTTAGGTCATTTATTAAAAATATTACTTTTTATGTCAAAAATATTTTTTATTACAGATATGAGCAGAGTTGACTCGTCTCATGATAAAGATCTGTAATAATGTCTCACAAGATACATATACTTATATTAATCTCTCATTCTTGGATTCATTTTAAGTTTTACATTTTTATGTAAAATATAATAATGTTATTGTTGTGCCTAAAAATACTTGAGAAACCCATAAACAAAGCCCAACAGATAAAGCCCGGTGGAGTTGCAGTTGACCCAGTAAAAGAAAGTTGCGGCCAGTTAAAGCCATTACTCAAGATGGAAGATCGTGGAGTGATCATGGAAAGGAGCCCAAACTGACGTGCAAAATGTGACAAAAACAAGGAAAAGAGTCAGAGGTGAGGATTGACAAATCAACACAAAGAGCTACAACAAAAACTCTGCAGAATTCCATGTCAATTTTATGTCTGTTTATATCAATTTCTAGTTCCAGTGGTAAAGTCTTCTAAATATTCTATATTTTTATCAATTTTCTTTGTAAAAATATTGGTCAAGTTCATAGCAACATAATTATATTTGATGTTGTTAATGAATTCCTCCTGTAATTTTGTCATATTCCTCATTTTGCGTTTTCGTTTTTGAGTCATTTCGAAAGAGTTAGAACTTACGATCAAATCGAGATCTACAGCGTCTGATTAAAGGAGTTAGATCATTTCACATTTGGCACGATCACGTGTCTGGCACGCCTCGCAATTTTCGTGAGAAACAATTATAATAACTTTTCTATTTAGTTTTGTACTTAAACTTTTATTTTGAGATTAATTTCCATAAAAATAAAAGTAATCTGTGAAAGTTGGGTTAACTCATTGTGACCATCATTTGTTGAAATTGTATAATGCATGGGGTCGTATTATGTGTTTGTAGAAAATGTAAGTCTTTTTTTTAAACAAATGTGATGGGAAGGTTAGAAATTTAAATATCTCGTTATGTCATGAAAGATGATTCCATAATTTTCAGGATTTTTTTTTTATCTATTTATTGGACTATGATCAACTTTGGAGTTTCTGTTTACTTACAACAAAAATCATGAGGTAATGTACATATTATTGCATGTTTACTATTTGTTCTATTGCTAACATTTTGAACTGATGGGGAGACTATGTTCTTGGATCTACTCTAACAAGCCACACTAAGTAATTTGCATCAATCTGAGGGAAGAGAAAATTCATCGTTTTGGCTGCAAGAAATCTTGAAAAGCATTGCTAAAACTTCCTTCATGTTAGGCCTAGAATGAGGGCTCTCAGCTGTACACCAGACACCGGTCTGAAGCAGTTTACTCATCTGTTCTGCTCCTTCTGCTAAGCCTGATACTAATAACGCGACCGGTATAGTTGTCCTGTTGTACCTGTGTCTCCCGTCTCCTACGACCCGTTTAGCCCATTCGACCAAACATTCTTCGCCTCCATCGACGGCCCTTCTACTAGTTGCTAGCTCCATCACTAGCACGCCGTAGCTATAAACATCACCCTTTGTTGTTGCTTTCCATGTCTGCCCGTATTCTGGTGCAACGTATCCCACGGTTCCTGCCACCATCGTGCTGACATGGCTTCCTCCAGCATCAACGACCCGTGCTAGGCCGAAATCTGTGACTCGGGCATTTCCATTCTTGTCGAGGAGTACATTGCTAGCCTTCACATCTCTGTGGACTATGGTAGGGAAGCATTCATGGTGTAGAAAGACTAAAGCTCTTGCTACGTCTATTGCTATCTCTATACGTCTTCTCCAGTTTAAGCTTACTCGGTTGGTGATGAGATCCTCTAAGCTTCCCCCTTCCATGTACTCGTAAACAAGTAGCTTTTCTGATCCATCGAGGCACCATCCATATAGAGGAACGAGGTTTGGATGAGGCCAACCGAATGCATTCCCGGTTAGGACTTCCATTTCCGCTCTGAACTCTCTTTCCCCTTCAATGCCTTTTGTTTGAAGTTTCTTGATGGCTACTTCCCTGGAATCTGGTAGAACTCCTCGATAAACCGTTCCAGATCCTCCACGACCGATGATTCTGTCCTCTGAAAAGCTTCGTGTGGCCTTCACAATGTCGGCATGAGTGAAGGCTGTTTTATCTAGGCGAATGACTTTTATTGTGTTTGACAACCATGGTGAAGATGTACCAGAGCTTGATGAAAATTCGAGCTGCTGTCCTTTAGAATCCTCTAACAGATATCCAGATTCATGAACAGGGCTTTTTAGGGTGAGGTAAACTATGAGAGTCATGAGCCCACAGATCAAGAATGCAAGTATTAAAGCAAAAAGAACCACTCCTAGGCCTTTAGGCTTCTTTTCTGATGTACCCATTATTCCGGATGAACCATCAGTAGCATTGTCGATGAAGGATGGAAGGTGTAAAAGAGGATCGCCAAGGAACGACCATTTTTCAAATGTTGATAACTGACCGGTCTGTGGGATCACACCAGATATGTAAGGATTGTAGGAAACATTGAATTTAGTTAAATCATTCAAGTTATTCAAGCTATTAGGAAATGCACCCGAAAAGTTGTTATATGACAGATCTAGATTCTGCAAGCACTTAAGGTTGCCAATCTGCCAAGGAATTTGGCCAGAAAAATTGTTCCGTGTAATATTGAGGACAACTAGTGGCAGCTTTCCAATCACTGAAGGCAGTGTACCATTGAATTGATTGAATCCCAAATGTAACATACTGATATTCAGCATATTTCCAATTTCTAGAGGCACCTCACCAGATAACCAATTCCCACTAAGTTGAACATAGCCGGATATCAGAGTAGTTCGAACACTAGACCCCGGTAAACAAACAGAAAACAGACCATATCCTTTAAGAATCCTGTCCCAAAAGCCTTTACAGTTCTTTCTTGTTAAAATGTTGTTCACAAAGCTAAATGGAGGGTAATCTGCCGGTATCCATCTCATCAATGCCAAGCATTCCCCCGAGCCCAGAATCTGGTTATCTTTCCTGTTTAACAGAAACGTGGCTGTAGAGCTCATGCCAATTCTTGTCAACTCAGGTGGTATTGATCTTGAAAGCTGGTTATTTGCAAGATTCAGCCATAATAAGCTGCTGCAGTTCCCCATTTCCGGTGGGATTTTGCCTGTCAGTGAATTGTTAGCAAGCATCAGCCACAGAAGTGAGGTTAAGTTCCCTAAACTTGGAGGAATCCAACTTTGTAACATATTGAAAGAAAGATCAAGTGCTTGAAGGCCAGAAAGATTTCCGTACTCGCTGGGTATGCTTCCTGTGAACTGATTGTAGGCAAGAATCAAGAACTTTAAGCCTGTCATTTGGGATATTTCAACCGGTAATGGACCAGCCAGATCGTTGTAACTCAAATCCAACCGAGAAAGATTGGATAGTCCAAGAATACCAGACGTGTATATCCCTCCCGTGTACAAATTTGTATGCAACAGAAGAAATTTCACCTGCGTGAACCTTCCAAAAATTGTCTGTATATCGCCTCCAAAATTGTTCCTGCTCAGATCAAGAAACGTCAAGTTTCTGAGGTCTATTAAAGTTTCTGGAATATCTTTTGAAAAGTTGTTGTTCCCCAAGTAAAGTTCTCGAATATTAGGTAGTGATCCTATCTCCTTAGGAATAAGCCCTGTAAATTTATTACCCCACAAACTCAGAACCTCCAGGCCTCTGCAGAGAGAGATTTCAGCTGGAAATTCTCCTAGTAACTGATTATCCGACAAATCCAACAAACGCAAGCTGCAATTCTGAGTGAAACTCCATGAAGGAACCGTGCCAGAGAACTTGTTCTGAGATATCGAAAGTTCCTCAATCCTATCAAGTCCAAGCCATATATCTCCTTGCAAAGAATTTGCACTCAGATCAAGATACTTCAAATTACTGCACGTTTCAAATATGCCACCTACCTTACCAGTGAAATTGTTATCGGAAATATTTGCAACCACCAAATTATCACAATTTTTGGGTATACTCAGTCTTATATCAACTTGAATTCTGTTAAGGGTCAGATCAAGAACCTCCATATTTCCAAGAGCAGTGAAGTTGAGTGCACCATGTAGAATGTTGTGTGACAAATTCAAGAATCTGATGTTCAGACACTGGCCTAAATCTTCTGGTATGACCCCGCCTATCGTGTTCATGGACAAGTCGAGATAGGATAACTCTGTTAAGGCAGAGAAGTTTTGGAAGAGATTGCCACTTATACTGCAGTCAGAAAGATCAATTTTCGTCACACGATTGGTCGTTTCATTGCAAGAAATTCCAGGCCAGTTGCATGGGGACAAGTCTTGAGGATCCCACTGTGGGTATATTCTTTGATTCATAAGGACAGGATTTTCTTTCTCGAGATATGCTCTAAGCTCTAGCAGTACTTCCCTATCAGTTTGTAGTGAGTCTCCAATGGCAAGCTTTGCTGTAAATGAAATAATATCCCAATAAATAAATATATGTACGTGTATATACATATATATAGATATATATTGTAGAATGCCAGTCAACTCAACATGATCATCATCGAAAAACCCAACTCAAATAAACAATAAAACCTGCAGAATTCTTTAAAAATCGCCAAAACCAAACCGAAAAAACACTTTAGAAAACATGTGATTGAACAAGAAAACATACTACCCCAAACACTATGTATAACCGGTGAAATAATAGCAAATTTCACGTATAATTTGATCAATGATCGCAAATTTTCTCATTGTACTTGGAACTTTTTCGACCCCATCGAATTCCCAGTCCCTTCAGTTACCTGTAATGATGATCAAGAAACAGAGCAAAGCAGCACGAAACAGGCACTGATCAGTTTCCTCTTCTGGCATCATCATTTGAACATAAAACCTCAATCCAGCCTTCCCCGTGTCCTTCGATTTTCGGGTTCTTTCAGACAAGTCGGTGGCATTTCATTTCACGTTCGACAAAACAAAAAACGAAAGAACACACGAAAGTTCAATGAAAATATGAAGAAAATTTTTTTTTAGAAACTCGAAGCTTTTCAAGTGTAAGTCGAATAACAAAGAGCCTGCAGAAGCACAAATCCAACACTTGAAACAGATGCACGTACGCCAAAAAATATATACTATAACTCGATTCCAAGCACTCTTTGAATAACAAATTTGATTTCAAGATTATATTAAGAAGGAATATTTGGATTAGCGCTTCTTGTCTTCTTGTTTTTTCTTCCTTTCGTTTAATTGTGAAAAGGAAAGGTTTCTAGTTTTAAATTAAGCCGCCCAATTTGACGTGTGATCATGTATAATTCAAGAACAGAAACTTTCTTCGATTTTCTTGATCATTGACCGATAAACTTAATGGGGTTAAACAATTTATAGCCAGTTTTTAGAATTTACATTACATGAAATGGAGATTGGTGATCTAGATTAGATTGAAAGATTTTAAATCATATATGGAGTTAGAATTTTCTACGTACGATTGTCGATTTATCTTGGGGACATCATAATTATGGTAATGAGCATTTGCTTATTTATGATTTTGGTTTATCATATTTCAGCATTTTTATGTTTTTTTTTTTTGTATTTCTTTTACAGTTTCGATTGTTTCTCCTCGAGGTATTTTTTTTTTTAACTTCCGTCAATTTTTTTTTAAGAAAATAACATCATCAAGTGTATTTGAAATACACTTGAGGATATCATTTTCTTTAAAAAATGGTTGACCGATGTTATTTAACCAATTTTTCCTTTCCCCCAACGTACTAACCGAACGCTTATGTGACGATCACATACGTTCGATTAGAATTGACAAAATCTAAATTTACGTCAAGAACCAAATTTCGACAACACGGGGCAATATGAAAATTGCAATTTTCCGTATATGCGGATCATATTAAAGTCAAATTTGGGAAACATACCGTGATTTTCCTTTGGAAAATTTTTCACTAAGTTATGTTTGGGGACATGTATGTATTTAAAATAAATAGATTTCGATTATTGTTTTATTGTTTACAATAAATCATCAAATCTTAAATATATATCTTATTTGTTTATATATCATTAGTACAGAATAGAATGAATTTCAAATGACAACATAATGGAGTGAATTTGAAAATCATTTTAATTAACATGAAATACTATATAAAAGGTATTTATGAAGTTTATGTTCTTAATGCTCTAAACAAAAAAATACATTTGAAATCCGTGGTTTTGAAATTAATCAATTTAAACCCAATCTAAAATGATCTTGAATCAAGAAGTTTGATTCATTAGATGTCATTAAGATATATACTGATATACACACACATGGACCAACCCCATACATAGAAGTGGTCGGTACCGTATCGAAATTTCGGATACCGTATACCGTACCGAAAATGTGTGCGTATATGCATAAAAATGCTTAAGCTTTATGTACAATCACAACCCAAAAGAAACGTTAATTAGAATACTCCAAGAAAGAAAAATCTTTGGGATCAATATTTTAATAGGCTTGACCGAGGAAGAAAAGGTACGTGAAATAAACTACAAATTTTTCGTGCTCATATGATGTGAACAAATTTGTTTCCATTGGTGGAGATTGGTCAAAGCCCAAATGAAAGCAAGCGTGTTGCGCTTCCTTATAACTTCTGTTATTTCGTCTTATATATAAATTTTGTGAGATAGATATCATGTTCGATATGAATCATGAAAAAAAATTTCTTTTATGTCAAAATTTTTTTTCATGTCAGACGATTTTATGGATCTATATCTATTAGATAGGTTGACTTAATCTATATTTGAAGACAAAAGTAATATTTTTTAAGTAAAAAATAATATTTTTTATGGGTCGAGTCGGGTAAGTGACCGAATGTTTTGGTTGGGAATAAAGTTTTGCAAGCTGACTAGGTAAATTAATAGTACTTTGATGATGATTACAAGTATCGACATAGATCCAAGTTCAAATATTATAATATGAATTGTTTTTCCTAATTTAAGATGATTAGATTCAAGTGAGATGAGATAAATTAATTAAAATTAAATCAAAACAATAAAATAAATTAATTAAAGCAAGAAATCAAAATTAAAGACGGTGAAAGATTAATTTAGGCGAAAATTCAAATTCTTAAGAACAATTAAGGCACACAACGGTACGAGACAAGTTTATAATTTACGTGCCAAATTCAAATTAAATATATTAATTAATTAATTCACGGAGAAATTTCTTAGATTATTTATTAAACGATTCCTCAAATTAATAAACCTAATTAAATTTAACACTCCAATTATTTTTAACTGAATTTAATTAGATTCAACCGCATTGGGTTCGAGACTGGTGAGGCACGTACTCCATTGCCAAGAGTGGGGAGTTTTGTGAATAAGTGTTCATGGGCTGTGATTGCAGGACCAAAAAGAGGCAGGCCCCATGAGCCTTACATAATTAAGACGCCTCCCATGTTTTTCAAATCTTTAGTACAAGCTTCTTCGTTTGTACGTGTGCTCGATATTTGAAAAACACGAAAATTAAATATATCATTTTTTTCACATAGGATTTTTAGCAATATCATGATTTCACATAAATAGTGAAAGCAATTATCCTATTGAATAATCCTTAAATTTTTTTTTTAAAAAATAAGTTAAAAAGTGAAATAATAATAATAATAATAATAATAATTAAAAAATATGAGAAATTGATGAGAATATTAGGAAATTTGAAAAAGAAAAAAAGAAACTTTGTGTGTGTGTGTATTATTTTGATGACTTGGTAAGAAGATTGCTGGCTATATTTTCTTTGAAAATTATTTGTGGTGAGAAAAATGGTGACAAATATTCTTCCCCAAAATAATAAATTACATTAATTAATTATTGTGTTCTCCATTCAGTATTAGTCGGTTTGGTTATTATTGATTAATGATTAATAATTAAGTGATCATATAAATATGTATTAAAATCATTAATCATTCCAAAAATTAATAATTTATGAATAATTAATCTTATAATTTAAGGTTAGGTTATAATAATTTTAAAATTGGAGATTAATTTGTTTATATCAAGACAAATAGTCTTTTATGAATAAAATAATCCATTTAAAACTCAAGTAGAATCCTTTGACTTTGATGTAATCATATACTTATAAATTAACATTTCAATCATATAGTATGTATTGGGGTATAATAATTATCTCTATTAAATAGTGTAATCGAAATGTGAAGTTTGAATTGATGTACGATTTAAAATATTTGAATTGTATTGTCATCACTCGCTATAATTTTTGGTAAAATGATATATATGTTTTAAGGCAAAAACTTGTGTGAGACGGTCTTATGCGTCGTATTTTGTGAGACGTATCTCTTATTGGGTCATCCATGAAAAAGTATTACTTTTTATGCTAAGAATATTACTTTTTATTGTGAATATCGATAGGGTTGAGCCGTCTCACAAATAAAGTTTCGTGAGACCGTCTCACAGATAAAATTTCGTGAGACCGTCTCACAAGATACTCATGTTTTAATTAGACAACACTACAACCGCATTTTGGTAAGTTTCCAAACAATAAATAACAAACGTAGAAAAAATTAATGTTGACTGGAATATTACTCTTCTTTTTAAAACCAATATTAGTAAATAATTTATTCAGAAATGACCGAAAAAATTGACTCAAAATTAAATTCATGCGTGGAGAAAAAGTTGGCTTAACATACAATTACAAGACTAAATTGAAATTTTCTAATATTTAATTTTGTTAGAGAATGTAAGTTTTATTTCTTCATTTATTTAAAAATAAAAGTTTAGCACTCATAAGGGGAATATAATTCTTATATTTCAATAGTGAAAATTTAATAATAGTAATAAAAAAATTTTTAATGGAATCAAATTCATAGAGTCGAATCGATTTAAATAATAGGACACACACATAATTTGCAATTACTAAAATATTCTTAAACTTTTATATTTATAAATAATCATACCACTCCTTACTTAAAAATTATTGCAAAAATACAAAAATTTAAAAATAACAAAAAAATTATTTTACATCAAAATAACTATAGCAAAACACGAGTTTCTTACATCTACAACTCAATTCATCCGATTAATACAAGAAAAAACGAGTTCAGACCATCTCCAACCATCTGCACATTATTTTAGCGTAAGCTATATATTTACTAAAATGGTGCGATTTCCTGCATCAAACACATAACTCATCTCCAAATAAGACTTCAGTTCTTCAAACAACGAGATTTTCTTCATCTAATCCAGGCACAATGACATCTTCCAGCATCATTCCCCTGATAATTTTCTCCTACGGATGCTCCAGCTAGCTTGCGCAAACAACTCGACCACAGCAGGCAACTTTCCGTAGTACCTCTTCAAACCATCAATGAGAAGTCTGTCTTGCGAATCCCCCGCATGCCACACGTAGACTGGGGGAAGAATATTGTCTATGGATGCCTGTTGCCAAGCATGTTGGCCGTCCAGCATTTGGTGCTTGAATGCCTGATCACCCTATGGCCTTTAGGCCCAACTTGCACCTCATCACAATATCCACAAGCTTGGAGATCATATTTCTCCATGATATTTAGGACTCCATAACATAATTTATCCGGTGCTTCCATTCCTTGCTCTGCGATTTAGGACTTTGTAACGTAATCTATCCAGTGCTTCCATTCCTCACTCTACGAAACCTATGGAAGTGGCACAGCAATTCTTAGAAACAGCTCAGGCTCACAGTATGTACTTGAATGATGTATTTATGATTCGAGACGCCACTCACATGCAAACCAAATACTGTGTAATAAATGTCTGTGATCGATGTGTAAAATGTACACATACATGTAGATGAGTATTGGGTAACAAGGTCCATAAGCAACCATCCAAGCCCACATTAATAAAATATGATAGGAACTGTGTATGCCGGATTCAAACCTGTAATCTCCTACTCTAGTACTATTAAGATTGGAACTTGGACCTAACTCAACCCCAAAAGCTAGCTCAAGAGAGGAGGATTGTCTAAGTCCATATATGCAACTCCCAGGTTATTTATCCAACCGATATGGGACAACTAACACACCCCTCTCACGCCCATGAATGAACATCTGGCGCGTGGAGTTTACAAATGACCCAATTATGGGCAGAACGGGTGGCCTAACTATAGGCAGTCCAACACATAACGGTGGAACCTGAGCTTTGATACCATGTTAAGATTGGAACTTGGACCTAACTCAACCCCAAAAGCTAGCTCGAGGGGAGAGGATTATCCAAATCCATATATGCAATAGGTTATTTATCCAACCGATGTATGGACAACTAACAAGTACCATGTAAGGAAACGATTTTTTTCAGAAGTTTGAACAAATGAGAAGTAGATCAACAATAATAGTTACACTTTAACAGCATTAGTGTGACAGTGAGTGGAAATTCTTAACAGAAATCAACAAATCACAAAACGAGCTGTTACATTTGTAATAAGATAAATTCAAAGATGCCTGGTTAATTAAATGATAAAAGACAAAACTGTGCTACAAGACTGATGAAAAACTTTTAAGCAGGAATTCAACTTCCAAAAAGTTAGTATCTTGAGCATAGTAGAGATGAACCTCTGAGATTGTCGAATGAAATCCAAAAAATTAATTCTGATACTTGTTAGAACTCTTTGGTGATACCCAAAAGCCAGAGGTGTTTATGTCCTTTTCATATGAATCATTTTTGGGAGACTTCTTCTCAAAATCAATCAGCCTTCCAGCAACGTAGTAAACAGGGAACTCAAGTCTTCTTGTTGGATACTTAGGGGAATGTCCAAGATAATGGCATAATTTTGCACGTATATTACCCAATTAATAGACATGAATTGTGTTAGTTTCGAACGGAATTATGCGTTTGTGAGTTGTTTTGAATGTTAATACAGGAAGGGACAAAATGGTGTTCATGCAGCAACATTGATGGCAAAAAAGGGACAAGAACAACACATAATGAGAGGAACGGAAGAAACTCGAAGACGAAGACCGCATCATCTGGGGACTGAGACGCGTGTTTAGATTCGAGTGTTCTTTATGACAAATATATTTCAACTTAGTACAAAAATGTTTGTTAATATACATTTATGACAAATATATTTTTATGAACAATGCAAATAATATTATTACAGTATTAATCAAAACTTACCTAACCAACATTTTGGATTTAAAAATATTTTGTTTGAAGAAGTGGTTTTTTTAATTTGGTTTTTAAAAGTTCTTTTTCAAGTAAGAGATGAAAATCATTTTTTTAATATGAGTTATTTATAAAACATTAAAAATTATAAATTTGGACTTTTGAAAAAATATTTATTTTAGCTTAATTAAGTATTCATCTATCCAAACGGACTTAATGACTTATCGTGTTCTTCACCAACGAATCAAAATCCACATTTACTAGCTTTCACACGCGCTTCAATATTCCCTCCAAATCCTCAAATCTCTGTAGCAGAAACGCAACCCCAGTCCATGGATTTGTGCTGTCCAGTGTGAACATTTTCAGGGACCAAAGAAATGCTAGAGGAAATAGGAGCCTGGAGTGAAACAAAGAATTTGAATTGTCAAGTCCACAAGCGGCCAAATGCTGGTTAAAGCCAATATAGTCCAGTAGTTGTCAATGAGTCTGCCACTTTCTTTTCATACTGTGTAGATTCGCGCTGCTTTTGTCTAAAGAAATACAGATATACAGTATAATATAATATAATATAATATGATACACAGACAAACTACGGGAAAAGAAAGGGTGGGTATATCGTAGGCCTATCATTCCGTTGATTCCGCTCATATTCTTGCTTGGGTTGTGAACGCCGTTAAGGTAAAACGCTTCCGCAATTGCCGCGTATAAAGAGTGTTGGGCTAGAGAGAGTGAGTGAGTCGTGGAAAGGCTTTTGTTTTGTGTTGTTCTTGACTGTTGTGTATAAAAGCTTAATTTTCAATGGCATTGAGAATTAGCATCGCTTTCTCGAAGCTGAGCTTGACCCCGGTCAAGATTTAGCATATTCTGATTTGGGTGGGCGTTAGTTTTCCATTTTTGTCACTATGGTGGTGGGGTGTTGGTGACACGTGGTTTGCACGTGCTAATGGGTTGCGTAACATCGAAACAGACGGTTTCCGTGACTCCGGCTGTACTGGATCACTCGGGGGGATCCTATGGGGGGTCGGGTCGTAGCCGGGTGGGGAGAAGCGGCGGCGGTTTGGTGGCTGAGCTGGACATGATCTTGAAGAAGGTAAAGAAAAGACGAGCAGCTGAGTCGGGGAGCGAGTTGAGTGAGTCTGGTCGGACGAGTAAATCTGTGAGTTTTCGGCTTGGTAATTTTCAAAAGTATATGGAGGGAGAGCAGGTGGCGGCTGGCTGGCCGGCTTGGCTCAGTGCGGTGGCGGGTGAAGCCATTCAGGGTTGGTTTCCACTCAAATCTGATTCTTACGAGAAACTTGAAAAGGTTTGTTTAATTGTTTTGATTCAGAGTCGGTTTACATGTTTGATTGTAAGATAAAAGTGGGATCATGTACTTAATTGTCTTTGTCATTCAAGTTATTCATAGTAGTTTTTGTAACTTGTAAGTGTCTCGAGTCTTAGTGTTTTATTGGGAAATTGATGACCATATATAACAAGTTGCTTCTTAATTTGTGAGGTATAATGTGGAAGAATTAGTTGCAGGATGGAGAGTTTGAAACGCCCGATCACTCTCGTGGATGCTGAAATATGGTTCTTTTTTGTGTTTTCAATCCTTTGACTAACGTTTTCCATGGTAAGCTTGGAAGTGGGGATAACTGAGCTAAGATTTATGATTAAGTGTTGCAGGTTGGCATGAACAAATTACAAACTCAACTTTTTCTTCAAAAAGCTTGATTTTTATGGAAAGAAAGCTACTAGCTTGTAAAATCATCAAGATTTTTTCCCTTTACGCTGAAAGTTCAACTTTTATGTGATTATTTCCGTAACCAATTTTTAGGTGCTAAATCTTCTCATGACGTTGCCACTGTGACTGACAAGAATAGTTGCTGTTTTCAGAACTGCATATTACCCGCAGTCTGTATTTTATAAGATAAAATCCATTCACATAGTTCAGCCACATTCTCTTTTATTGTTAGCCATTCAACTAATGAAAAATCTCAACTGTTCTTTTTAATAGATTGGTCAGGGTACATACAGTACTGTTTTTCGAGCACGAGAATTAGAAACAGGGAAGATAGTTGCCTTAAAGAAGGTGCGGTTTGACAATTTTGAGCCCGAAAGTGTTCGTTTCATGGCTCGAGAAATAACAATTCTTCGCCGGCTTGACCATCCAAACATTATAAAGCTGGAAGGATTAATCACGTCTCATTCTTCATGCAACATATATCTTGTGTTCGAGTATATGGAACATGATATTTCTGGACTATTATCTTGCCCAGACATCATCACGTTCACTGAAGAACAGGTTCTGATTATTCTGCTCTAAATGGACATTGTGTTGAGTTTTACTGCACTGCTTCTAGATCTTCTCTTGAAACATAAGCTATAATGATATAAATGACATTTATCAGTAATATATGCCTACATTGAACATTATTCTGTCATATTTTGTAGGTTAAATGCTACATGAAGCAGTTGTTATTAGGACTCGAGCATTGCCATTCTCAGGGTGTAATGCATCGCGACATAAAAGGTGCAAATCTTTTGGTGGATAACAACGGAATCCTGAAAGTAGGCGATTTTGGATTGGCAAATTACTGTACTTATGGGAAGAGACAACCTCTAACTAGTCGAGTAGTCACATTGTGGTACCGCCCTCCTGAACTTTTGTTGGGCTCTACCATATACGGGACTTCTGTGGATCTTTGGAGTGTTGGCTGCTTATTCGCTGAACTTCTCATTGGGAAGCCTATCCTTCAAGGGAGGACTGAGGTAATCAACGGAGCCATAGTTTTCTTGTTCCATAACTTTGTGATTGAGCAATATTTTTATGACACAGAGATAAAAAGAATATTTGTATGAAAGACAAATAATATCCACCGTTTCTTAAAACTTATATTTTT
Organism: Primulina huaijiensis; assembly: GCF_012295235.1. Classification (NCBI taxonomy): domain Eukaryota; kingdom Viridiplantae; phylum Streptophyta; class Magnoliopsida; order Lamiales; family Gesneriaceae; genus Primulina; species Primulina huaijiensis. Next base: position 23,724,649 of record NC_133309.1, on the reverse strand, counting down.
ATTATATGTGCTAAACCAAGTGGCATAATTGTGAAATTTTTGTCTTTCTCAACAGGTCGAGCAGTTGCACAAAATTTTCAAACTTTGTGGATCCCCACCTGACGATTACTGGAAAAAATCTAAACTTCCTCATGCAACTATATTTAAACCACAGCATCCTTACAATACCTCTCTTTGGCAAACCTTCAAAGATCTACCTGAAGCTGCTGTTACTCTCATAGAAACTCTCTTGTCTGTGGAACCGCACAAGCGGGGAACGGCTGCTTCAGCCCTCACGTCCGAGGTATTCTTGTTGGACCCTTGATAGCCACAGACAAATTTCTGGATTTCAATATGCCAACTTTCTCCGGTATGAGAAATTGACAGTGTTTTACCGATCAGAAGAAACAGAAAGAAGAGAAACTGATAAGACATTTGCTGTTTCAAATTGTGCTTGAGTTAAAGTTTCATGTCAAGTAGAATGATTCTAATCCCTTGCTTGTTGTTCACAATGATTAGTATTTCAAGACAAAACCATATGCTTGTGATCCGTCAAACTTACCAAAGTATCCTCCCAGTAAGGAGATTGACATTAAAATTCGTGAAGAGGCCAGCAGGTAATTTCTTACATCCATTTGCATTGGAAATGATGGTTCCTACAAGTCGAACGAAAAAGATTTGCTCCTTGTATTCAGGAAAAGGTCTGATGTGCGATCTCGTGGTGGACCTGAAACAACGAGGAAGCCAACTAGAAAACCCAGTGGAATGAATAAACTTGCACCGGAAGAGGTCACTCTCTCTACCCCTTTGAACTTCTACAAATATCTACAACACAATTCTAAAATATCCCCATACTCTTGTCCTACTGAATCAGATTCTTTTTGGATATGGATAGTTGATAGATATAAAACGGGACACTTTTACAGGTTTAAATAAAAGTGTTACTCGAGAAATGGAACGTGAATACCGTATTTGCTACAGCTAATGAATTTATTTTGATCGCTTCTGATACAACCAATAGTGACATTTTGACTATACCAAGTACCATAAGAGATATTTTTAAATTTTTAGATAGTTATTCATTACATAATATCAGATTTAATATATTTATATAATTATATAAATGTATGTGTATATGTCCACATAAAACAGCTGCATCCTTCTTGCCGTGTTCTCGTTTTTGAAAATTCTCAGATCTGTATCATGTTGTATCTATGTCCTCGTATTAGTCTCTGTGCAGTAGAGACCATATAGACAAAAAAATTTATATGATCATTTAAATTTCATTGTCATATACAGAATCTGCCTCCTCAAAAGCATGGTGAACTGAAGTTGAATGGAATTGGCTTGAACAATGACGAAGGAGATAGATTCTTAGTTTGGGAGCTACCTAAGCCATCAAGAATGGGGACCAAAGAGACGTCCCATGTAAAAAAAGCATCTCAAGGTGATGATACTTGTCCTGGCCTTTTACAAGTTTCGGGATCTAGTGGTTTTACCTGGGCAAAAGGGAGAATGCACGATTCATCATTAAGATCACAAAGTAGGTCTAGCGCTAGAAGTCTAATTCTTGAATCTTCTGGTGCCTTGCATTTGAAGAATAGCTTTGATTCAATAGGGGAGAGCAATTGTGAAGTAGTGAACGGTGATCGGAAATTTTCTGATGCAAAACATCACGACTCATGTGAAACCATCAAACCCCAAATTCTCAAACAATGGAGCCAATTAGAATGTCCAGACTCGTTTGATACATCAGATGAGTACCACTCTCAGGAATTGACCAAGGCAATTTATCATAAGGAGGAGGCTGCTTCCAGAAGACTCAATTCGGTAACTCTAAAACTTCTGTCTACATTATATGTATATATCACTACCATCATCATTGCGTTCTCTTGAAAATGTGAATTTTGTTACAACTCCTATGAAGTACAACCTTTATGAAGATTAAATAATACATGTTCAGAATTCTATCTTTCAATTATCAAACGAGTTTAGTATAAAACAGCAGAACATTTTTTTAAATCTTGTATTTAGTTAGAAAAAAACTTCTGCTCATGCCCGATTAACTTCTAGATATTGAAGGTCGATTCTCTGCTTGAAGTATTTTTTCTGGTTGTGACATAATGAGCATCAGAAAATTGAATCTTGTTATCCGGATAAAAAGTCGGAGGTTTTGCATAATCAGAAAAAAGTAGTCTTTCTGGTTCGCCGAGTCCTCTTTTATAAATCTCTTCCATTTTATCTGCTGGGACTTGAAACAGGTCTATCAAGAACAGGGGGAGAAGGTTGAATTTTCGGGACCCTTGCTTTCTCAATCAAAAAGAATCGAAGAACTCCTGGAAAAGCACGAACGTCAAATCCGCCAGGCTGTTCGAAGATCATGGTTCCAGAGAGGTAGGATATCCATCTTGGAAGTGAATTAGATTCCAAAACGTTAATATATCCGCTAGAAGTGCAGCGAGATAAGTTTCCATAAGGCAGAAAGCCCCAATATAACTCGAAAACCTATATTTCTGGTGTTTGAATGCACCCTCTTGAAAAATATACTGATTCTATTCAGTACTCACATCACAAACTCACCTTTTTCTTCCACTGCTTTATTACGATGTTCACTTCTTATCCCTTTGGAATGAATGGACGCGTTTAAGAGTTTTCGTAACAAATTCTTGTTCTCTAAACACAGTTAAGCGAAATGGAAGGCAGTTTATAGCCGCTGATGGAAACGAATAGGCAATCCAGTCATGATAACTAGTCCCGGCTGATCAATTGCTGTCACACGAAAAGCTTCTTTCTTGCAGAAGGATTGAACTGTATATTGACTAACAAGCATGGCCAACGCGGCTTTTGAAACCACAGTCGAATTCGTTCTCTCAGCTACAACAATATGCGAAAGAAACCAACCAAAATGGATCCCTCCTATCTGAGTTCATACATCAATCAAGATCTAGAAAGGGATTATGTTTGTTCATCCTATTCTTTTCGATACATACACGTCTTTGAAAGTTCTAATATAATATTCTATCAAAATAGCATTTTCCATATCTTTCATCAGATTTCTGAGTTAGATTCGTATTATTTTTTATTGTGAATATCGGTAGCGTTGACCCGTCTCACAGATAAAGATTCATGAGACCGTCTCACAAGAGACCTACTCTTATATATATGTATTGTATTATAATAAGCGAAATTATATTTGCATTATATTTGGTGAAAATTATTCATTTATTCGGTAATAAAATCTTAAGTACACAACTGCTATTATTATATATTGGATAAATGTTCTGACTACACAATCGCCAAAAAATCATGTTAACTAGATAATCACACCGTACAAGTCTGGTGTGAAAGACAGCTAGTAGGTGTCGGCATGAATAATCAAACTTTTGATTATTGATCAAATGTTCACGTACTAACTCTAATATTAAGTAATTTTAATCACATCAAAAGTAAATTTTCCCCATTCCATAATTATATATTTAAAATCTATTGTTGCGAAATTTGTAGTGCATCAGTACACCCCACCCAATTATTTTAGTACTCATTATACTATGTGTTTTTCAATAGATCAATCTTCATGAAAGCTATTTTTTTGGAATCTTAAATAATAAATAAATGAATTTCGCAAGTAAAAATATCATTTTATTTTATTATTTTAAATTTAATGTTATAATAAAAATGTGTGGGGTTTAAATATAGATTGAATTTTAGATTATTTTCTAACCTCATAAATGTCTAATATTTGACAACCGTGTTTTGAGTCACAGCCCAAGTGACATTATCAAACAAAATTAATTAATCAATGAATAAAAGAGCAAAAAAAAAAACTAATTAAAAGTAAAAATACAAAAATACAAACAGGGTCCATTTTGTCCGGGTCGGGTCTGTCTATGTCATTTCCCTACTTCGATCCAATTTCCCCCCCTTTTCCTTTTGCAAATGGCGAAAGATCACATTATTTCTTCATGTTACCCAAAAAACTTGTATCTAATCGTTTGTCGGAACATTGTTTTCATTTATTTTCCAATCACAATCCGAATTTAATTGCCCCGTCGCATTTCTTCCCCTATCCCAAAACCTAAGAATTCAATATCTATTAATTTTTACCACTGACACTGCTTGAGGTTTCTCTTTCTTGGATTTATTCCACCTGATTTTTCAGTTGAATTCTGGTGATTTTACTGTTGGATTGCTTCGAGGACAAAACCCTCGGCTCGAATTGTGAAATTCGATGTGGGTTTTTTTTGAATTTTGATTTTCTGATTGCATTGTGGCAGTGATTGGCGGGTTGTGGAGATCTGGGGGTCAGCTGGGTCGACTCGGAGGGGAATTTTTTTGGAAATTGGACTGGAAAAAGGGGTTTTGGATCCGATCGGGGGTTAAACAGCGCCATTAGATGGCGCTGTTCAGGCGCTTCTTCTATAGGAAGCCGCCTGATCGGCTTCTTGAGATTTCTGAAAGGGTATATGGTATGTTGTGGCCACTTATCTTATTGCTGTTTTGTGGGTTTTTAGCTCAACAATGTTTTAATCAAGGTCTCCGAAATGGAGTTAGGGGCCAGTTTTTGGAGTTGATTTCTTCAAGAGTTGAATTTCTTGCCCTACTTTGCGAGACTTTTTGTTGCTTTTTAACTTGGTTAGGCACTTAACACTATTTTACTAAATTTTGAAGCTTTTAACTCTCTTCATCCTCAGATTAAGTGTGGAAATTATATATTGTAGTTTGTTTTGAAAGTATTAAGAGCGGATGAGTGTCGAGGTTTCAGAGTTTTGTGTTTTAGTTGGCCTTGAGTTTATATTCAGCAAGCAAAATTTTAAATTCTCAGACATTAAGATTTCATGTGGGGTGAATAGGGTTTCTGATAATTAGGCTGTGGCATCATTTTACTTCATCGCTCGAAAACCTTTATCAGCTTAATGCTTTGATTTTTTTAAAAGGTAGCGTAAATTTTTTACGATTTTAATGAGAGCCATTTTGTTTTGGAGGCATTGATTACATGTTATAAGATTAAAACTTTATCTTGAATTTCCACATCAGTTTTTATTTTATGGTTCCTTCTATTTTTAATTTGTAATTTTGCAAATTTAAGTAATAAATCACTTTATGTATTTCATTTGCTGAAAACCGTCATTTAAGGCTGTGTTTTACAGCGTAACATGATTCCACTGGAAACAGCTTTAGGATTCTTACTGAGTTTGTGATTTGCGTGATATGGTGATGCTAACTGATTTGTTCTCGATGCAGTGTTCGATTGCTGCTTCTCCACTGATGTGCTGGATGAAGATGAATACCGATCATACATGAATGGGATTGTGGCTCAGTTACAGGATCACTACCCTGATGCTGCTTTTATGGTTTTTAATTTCAAAGAAGGGGAACAGAGGAGCCAACTATCTGATGTATTATCTCAGTATGATATGACAGTCATGGATTACCCTCGGCAATATGAAGGGTGTCCACTTTTACCATTGGAGATGATCCACCATTTCTTAAGATCCAGTGAGAGCTGGTTATCCCTCGAGGGCCAGCAAAATGTTCTTTTGATGCATTGTGAAAGGGGAGGATGGCCTGTCCTTGCATTTATGCTTGCTGGTCTTCTTCTATACAGAAAGCAGTACACCGGTGAGCAGAAGACTTTGGAAATGGTGTACAAGCAAGCACCGAGGGAACTTCTTCATCTTTTGTCTCCTTTGAATCCACAGCCATCTCAGCTTAGATATCTTCAATACATTTCTAGGAGAAATTTTGGGTCTGATTGGCCCCCATCGGATACACCTCTGGCTTTGGACTGTATAATATTTAGAAACCTTCCTCTGTATGATGGTGGGAGTGGATGCCGGCCTGTAGTTCGTGTATATGGTCAGGATCCTTCTTTGAAAGAATCCACTAGAAGTTCAAAGCTTTTGTTTTCATCTTCTAAATTGAAAAAGCATATTCGTCTGTATAGTCAGGTTAGCCACAATTCATCTATTTCATATTAAATAAATAGGTTAAGCTGTAAAAAAAAGAGGTGTTCTTATGATATTTGGCTGCAGGAAGAGTGTGAACTAGTGAAAATTGATATTCATTGCCGCGTTCAAGGAGATGTTGTTCTTGAATGTATCCATTTTGAGGATGATCTAGTGAGGGAGGAAATAATATTCAGAGTTATGCTGCATACAGCATTTGTCAGGTCAAATGTTTTGATGCTGGCCCGTGATGAAGTTGATGTTCTTTGGGATGCGAAAGACCAATTTTCCAAGGAATTTAAATCAGAGGTAAAATTCTGTGTTGCTTGTGCTATTCTCTCTGTTTCTGAAGATTCAGAATTTGACCCTTTGCTTTTCTGGATCAGGTTCTCTTTTCAGATGTAGGTTCTCTTCCGTTCATTACCACCATAGAAGCAGTAAGTGATGACGACAATGAAACCGAAGTTGCTTCACCCGAGGAATTTTTTGAGGCAGAAGAGATCTTCAGCAGTGTAATTGATGGTCAGGACGGCAAGGGGGAGGCTGATGACCTTGCAGTCCAGGCTACTGCCCAAGTTGATGAAAATCATCACAAAGAAATCTTGAAGGATGAGGATCATCATGCATTTCAAGATTGTGCCGCATTCGAGGGAATTCACATACAAGACATCAAGGTGGATTCAAATAATATATTCTTAAGTAATGGGGACATCAATTTAGAATCCATGTCAGGGATATCTGTGTCTAGTAACTCTGTAACTGTATCTGTCAATGCCGGTATGCATGGCAATTCTGAAGAAGAGAACAAGGAAAGTCTGGAACCACCCTCTGTAATGGAGCAGAATTCTGTTGCTGATAATGATAGTCAGAAGTTGGTTAAGGGGTTCTCAACAGTCACAAAAAAGCAGTCAGTCACCAATTTAAAACCTGCTTCGGATGCTGTAAGTTTCAATAAGAAAACTAAGCAGCAAGAGTCTCTGGGTCCTCTAGCAAGACAAGCAAAGCCAAATGCTGTATCCAGGTGGATACCTACTAATAAAGGTTCTTACACTAATTCAATGCATGTATATTATCCTCCGTCAAGACATAACAGTGCTCCAGCAGCACTATCTCTTGGCAAGGATTCTCCGCCTGGGGGAAAATCTAAATCCCCATCTGTTACTGCATCTTCAGAATCCACAGCTATACCTGACAAGCCAATCTCATCAGGCCATGGAAAGCATTCATCTTGTCCATCATCATTAGATTTGTCACCCGTCCAAGAGGCCTCTTCCACAAGTCTACCGTCATCACCAAAGGTAGAGAGTGAGGCCTATGAACTTAGTCCAGCTCCATCATCTCCTCCTCAATCACCATCACCACCACCACCTCCTCCACCTCCATTACTTTCATCAGCAAGCGCTGCCAATGCTTTTCCTAAAAGCTCACCACCCCCTCCCCCCCCTCCTTCCCCGCCGTTGCCATATTCTCAAAGTACAGATTTTACTCAGGTGTCGTGTTCTACTCCATCACTGTCCTCTCAAAGTACAGATTTTACTCAGTTGTGTTCTACTCCATCACTGTCCTCGCCTTCTAAAAATGCAGACATTAGTACCAATTTGGAGGTGACTTTTCTCCCACCTCTTTCTCCTCCTCCTCCACCACCACCACCACCACCTCCCCCACCTTCCAGCTTTTCCAATTTTCAGAACATAAGTCCAATTTTTCCATCTGTACCCTCACCTCCACCACTTGCCCCACCTTCCAACCTTTCTATTTTTCAGAATGTTAGTAGAATTTTACCATCTGTACCTCCACCGCCGCCACCTCGGTCATCTGGGAGTTATGTTCTTGCACATTCATCAAGTTCCCCAACTCCACCGCCGCCGCCACCACCACCACCACCATTTACTTGTGTATCTTTATCGCAAAGATCTTCCGTTATAGAGATACCTCCACCTCCATCTCTGGCTTCACTTGGCGTCCAATTTAACCACCGACCACCACCTCCAGTCTATGGGGTCCAAAATTTTCCCTTATATGGGGTTCCACCTCCACCACCCCCACCTCCATTGCTTGGCACTACACCATCCCTGCCTCCTGCACCGCCACCACCTCCTATTCATAGGCAATCATTTGGGGTGCCTCCTCCACCCCCACCTCCAGTACGTGCTATGACACCTCCTCCACCCCCACCTTTACCAATTAATAGAGTCCCAGAACCACCTCTGTCTCCTCCTATGCTTCGGGCCTCAGTGTCGCCGCCACCACCTCCCCCTTTGCCTAGGGCCCCACCTCCACCACCACCACCTCCTCCTAGAGGCCCAACACCTCCTCCACCACATCTTACACGTGGAGCCCCAACACCACCTCCTCCACCCATGTTTGGTGGCCCAACTCCACCTCCTCCTGGAGGCCCAACACCTCCACCTCCACCTCCACCTGGAGGCCCAACAACTCCTCATACACACGGAGCCCCAACACCACCTCCTCCACCCATGTTTGGTGGCCCACCTCCACCCCCTCCACCCGTAGGAAGAGGCCCACCTCCACCTCCTCTGCCTGTAGGACGAGGCCCACCTCCACCACCCCCTCCTGGAAGTCGGGCACCTGGTCCACCACCTCCAGGACCTCCTAGACCTCCAGGTGTTGGACCACCCCCACCTCCACCATTTGGTGCAAAAGGACCAGCAGTAGATGGAAGAGGGTTGTCTGCAAGTAGTGGGCGTGCTTCACGTCCTCCTGGTATGTCGGGTGCTGCAGCATCTCGAAGATCTACCTTAAAACCACTTCACTGGAGCAAGGTTACCAGGGCATTACAAGGAAGCTTGTGGGAAGAATTGCAGAGATACGGAGAACCTCAAATGTACTTCTCTATCACTGCTGATTTAATTTTTGGTTTCGATCTGGGGATTGCTTGCCTTTCTTCATTAGTTATACTAATTTTTTAAAATTTCTAGCACTCCTTTACCAATCCCCAGAAAGAAATACCTAAGATAGCATTGTGTAACAATTTTTTTTTATATATATTCTTTCTTTATGGCTTCTCGATTTCCTTGCTCTGCTGACAATCTGCACTGTAATTTAGTGCACCAGAGTTTGATGTGTTGGAACTTGAGACTCTATTCTCTGCGACAGTGCCAAAGTCTGATAGTGCAGGAGGCAAATCTGGTGGTCGCCGGAAGTCTGCTGGATCTAAGCCTGAAAAAGTCCATATGGTAATGTTGTATGAATCTAATAATCCTTCTCTCACCGGAAATTTGTTTCTGGAGAAATACAGAGTTAATATATTCTAGGTGGCCATGACAGTGAGGTTGTGTTTGTGAAATTGTGATGATGTACATATAAGTACATTGATTAAAGTTATGTATAGCTAACAACCCAAGTAGCTCAAGAACACCTAAAAATAGACTCTGGTAACAGATGGTACGTTCATTTGTGTTATCCACGTTCATTTGTGTTATCCTCATGAAGATATAATATTTTTGTGAATGCACAATTATACTATTCTCTGTCCAGATATCATATCAGTATAATTTCAGTATCAGTGTTCAATATATTGGTACATATTCAGTCGGAAAGGAAACCTGCCCAGTGGTGATAAATTAGATTTTACCATTTTAATTATTCTAATAGCTAGTGTACTCAGCAGACATAAATTTACAGACTCTTTTGATGACCTGTACAGAGCTTGAAACCAAGAACTAGAGTGTTCTGGCTTTGTTGATCATGGGAGTACCAAAACAAATCTGTGTCATTTAATTGTTGATAAAGTTATTGCTTCAAGGAAAATATCCCGAGAAATGTTAATATAACAGTGTAGCATAGCCTTTTTTTCGTTTTTTGGCATCATTTACATTGTTGAACTTCGAATAACAGTAAGTTTGAGGTTGTTATCTCTCCCATATCAATGAGCAATGCAACCTAGATTAAGTAGTTAAAAATTTGTATCTCGTTTTATTATTGTTTTCTCCCTCTCTGTTTTTTTGCGGTGTGTTATCTTTTGGATCATGAGGGTGTCTAATTACTGATTTGAATACGTGGATTGAGGACTTATTTCACACTTTGATTAATTTTTTTTTTGCTTTTAGTTTCTCAATTCAATGCATTCTCTTTTGTAGGTTGACCTTCGAAGGGCAAATAATACCGAAATTATGCTTACCAAAGTGAAAATGCCACTTCCAGACATGATGGTAAGCTAATATGCTATAAGTTTCCTATTGAGTATTTTTGTTCTCAATATGTAATTTCTTTCATTTGACATCAACCACCTGTTTGACTAAAATGGTGTCTTATCTCTTTCGGTGGTTATAATTTTATTATTTGAAAACCGTTTTTAGAACTTCAAATGCATCTTTTGTTTAAAATTTTCATGCATGCGTAAGGAAATGAATTGTTGTGTTGAATCATTTGAAATTTCCAAAGGAATGACTCGAGGATAACTATTAAAAAGCAACAATGGTGAAGAGGCAACAAAAGTTGACTTGAGATTTTACATTCTGGTGTAAATGTACCTAAGTAAGTTATATAAGAGGATATGGTGGTGTTAGAACCAACTACTGACTCTCATAATCTGATGTGAGTTTTTATGGAGTTCGGAAGCTTTTTTTATGCTGAATGGAGAAAAAGCGTATCTCAGATTATAAAAATTCTTTGTGTGGCATATCATTTCCTTATAACAGTGATTAACGTAATTGTGAAAAAAAGCAGCAATTTAGAGAAAGTTAGATAGTTTGAAGTTAAATATTTTCAGCCCAGGCCACTCAGCAGCTTTCAGAAACATGTCCTTTTCAACCCTTTCTTTTGATTCTTTTCATGTTCCAATAAGATTCTATGGGTGGAGGTGATCCTACCTCCTAACTGCTTATGGTTCTACCTACTAAATTACGGCTTTTCGATATTCTTACAACAGCATGGATGGTTCACTTTGACAGGCTGCAGTTCTTGCTTTGGATGAATCAATTTTAGATGCTGATCAAGTTGAAAATCTTATTAAATTCTGTCCAACAAAGGAAGAGATGGAACTTCTCAAGGTGAAGCTTATTTCCTCGTGTATTTTGACATATTTTCGTGGTATTTTCACTAATCTGGGGATCCATTATTTCCTTTTCGTTTGATTTTTGTATTTCACTATCACTCTTTAGGGATACACGGGAGACCTCGATCAGTTAGGCAAATGCGAACAGGTGTGCAAACTGGATCATGACTTATATATTTGCTGTTGGTTTTGTTCTAGATTTTGCTTGCCATGTTTGTGCATGTGGTGTATGGATGCAGTCCACTTCTTTTTGTCCTAGTAGCTTATGGTTTTGATTAAGTACTAGCTAATAATGGTCTGTCACGCAAAGAGGTAGGATTTTAATAGTACTCCAATGACCCGGTATTGATATCAACCTAAATGGAACAGTTGTCACGACATAAGAGCTTGCCTTTTTTTTTGTTATTTGTGTTTTGACTTTTTTTGGATTTCTTTCTTCATATTAATATATAATATGTTTGTGTTTGTGTGAGTGGAACTGAGTTTTTTTTTTTTTTTATAGGAAACATGAATATTAATTAATAAAAATAGATAGTTTTACAAAAAGAGCGGATGAGTGATCCGCGTAGAATAATACACAAAACATTTTTCATCAAGACATTACAAACTTCCAATCCCTAATTACATCTGATATGGCCAAATGAGTGGAACTGAGTTTGATACTGAAGCTGATTGAAACTTCAGTCGGGCAACCAGATTTTGACTGTTTATAATAAGAGCTATCCATGCCTGCATATTTCTAGAGAAACTTGTAACATAGAAATTGGATTCCCGACTACTTGGAAATCTATTGCTGGTGTCTTTGTGCAGTCACAGAACAATTTTCGTGCTCTGTAATATTTGATAGAAATTGCTACGAGATGTCTCTGGAGACCTGATTTTGAGTACTATTAGAACCCCTTCTCTTTCTATCCACATCATAGTCCTCAAAAATACCTATCGCACTGTTTCCGAGCAATAACTTTGATTCTAGTCTCGGATGGTTTATTTGATATCTCAGAGAATTTAATCTNTGATTTGCCATTATATATCATTCACCAAAATTAATAGACCTTTAAATGGTGAATATTTTCCATTTAGCAAGTCAAATTTCATATAGCTGTCATAGAGAAATGGTTTGTAAGGTTTTGATCAGTCATACATATTCTTTTTTTGAGTTCTACATAGAAATGTATTTCTGAGATAAGATTGTTTAATATCTTCTATTGTTAATGGCATAGTTAATTTGGAAAAAGTGCNTATATGTACACACATGTGCGTGTGAGAGTGTGTGTGTGTTATTTTTATATTTACCTTTCTTTTAATGTGTGTTAATTTTTTACCTTCTTTTAGAATTTAAATAACAATGTTTTTGTTTTTTCAACTCTAAATGGATGCATTGCTCGATGATCTTTCAGTTTTTTCTGGAGCTGATGAAGGTGCCACGAGTGGAATCTAAACTTAGGGTTTTCTTATTCAAGATTATGTTCTATTCTCAGGTTTGTTGTGGGACATTTATGAAGTTCCTGAGAATTTCATGGTGTGCATGCCTTAATTTGTGTTTCATCTCAGGTTTCTGATTTCAAAAAAAACTTGACCATCGTAAATTCTTCTTGTGAAGAGGTACATTAGAAATGCCTATGGTTGTTTGCTGGTTGTTTTTACATTCTTGATAACTCAACCTTTTACTTGCATTAGGTTCGACAATCCCTCAAACTGAAAGAAATCATGAAGAAAATTTTATATCTTGGAAATACGTTGAATCAGGGAACTGCCAGAGGTACTTTTTAATGGAAAGTGTCATGTTTTAGTGTTTGGACTGTGTGACCTTGTTGCATATGCTGATACATGTCTTACCTTACTATACAAGTGAAGTTTTTGATTTTTCCATCAACCTCTTCTCAAGAATAATGATGTTTTGACCATAAAAATGAACAAGAAATGCTTACATGATTTCCACACCCGGTCACCCACCAAACCATGTCCATTGACACAGACAAAAAAAAAATAGGAGAGAAAAAGAGAGGGTAAAAAACTAGTAATTCCAAAGCCGGATCATACCCTTTGCCAAGTCTATCTACCTTTTCTAATTTCTATCATACCTCTTTCCCTCCACCCTCTCTTTGTAGTTGTGTGTGAATAAACTGGATCCAAAGCCCAAGCTATGAGAAGAACAAAAGGGCAGACAAATTGGATTAATATACTATAGTTGCCATATCACGTGGTAGAAAACATGAAAGATTTTACAAGAATCTTTATCTGAAATTGTTGTTTCCCCATTCAGGTGCAGCAGTTGGATTCAAGTTGGACAGTCTTTTGAAACTCACTGATACACGTGCCTCCAATAGCAAGATGACACTTATGCATTATCTGTGTAAGGTATTGACCTGTTGCGTTTTGGCCCTTTCTTTTTTTCTTAATTTTCTGTAGCAGGTATTCCAAATACCTCCACTGCTTCCTAGGCTATGCATAATATGGAGTTCAATATGATAACATGCTATTTTCTTTCTTGTCCTGCATGAATCTATCCATATTATGATTGGCCATCATCAGCCAGTGGGTGGGATATGTATCTTCAATTTCTATATAATTAAGAAATGTTTGCTGTAATTCATTGACAATGTTTGATTCTACAACTACAAATCTATACTAACTATAAATATATGAGTTGAATTGTGAATTTACTTGGTTACCCTTTCACTTACTTGGTTATCCTTTCACTCACTATTACTTCATTAATGTTTTATTTATTTATTTAAGTGAAATATCTATACTAATAACTATAAATATATGAGTTGAATTGTGAATTTACTTTGTTACCCTTTCACTTACTTGGTTATCCTTTCACTCACTATTACTTCATTAATGTTTTATTTATTTATTTAAGTGAAATATGAGTTTGAATTGTTAATTTACTTATTTAATCTTTAATTCACCATTACTTCATTAATGTTTTATTTATTTATTTAGGTGACTTTTCAATTTTTTGATATAAAGATTGATATTGAAAATAAAAATAACTTTATTTCATTATTTTAGTTGAATCAACGACAAATATTACAAACACATTAATATGATACTTTATTTTATTTTTAATTTCATAAATTGTGATATTTAATTAATGTCTTAATACACATATTAAACTTACACTTTTCTACAAGTGTCATTGAAAACATGTCAGAAAATGTCATTTTTATGGTACTTTTCCAATGAAAATAGGAATTGAGACCATGTAGATTCTATATGCTCTTTTGCAAATTTTTCTTATATTTTATTAGTCGTATAATTTGATTGGTTTGATTTATTTCAACTAGACAGAGAAATTAATGATAAATTATGTCATTCTTTATTGTATTTTTCCAATGAAAACGGACATTGAGACCATGTAGATTATATATGCTCTTTTGCAATTTTTTTTATATTTTATTTGTCGTATAATTTGATTAGTTTGATTTATTTCAACTAAACAGAGAAATTAATGATAACTTATATCATTTTTATGGTAATTTTCCAATAAAAATGGACATTGAGACCATGTAGATTCTATATGCTCTTTTGTAAATTTTTCTTATATTTTATTTGTCGTATAATTTGATTAGTTTGATTATTTCAACTAGACAGAGAAATTAATGATAAATTATTTCATTCTTTATTGTATTTTTCCAATGAAAACGGGCATTGAGACCATGTAGATTATATATGCTCTTTTGTAAATTTTTCTTATATTTTATTTGTCGTATAATTTGATTAGTTTGATTATTTCAACTAGACAGAGAAATTAATGATAAATTATGTCATTCTTTATGGTATTTTTCCAATGAAAACGGACATTAAGACCATGTAGATTATATATGCTCTTTTGCAATTTTTTTTATATTTTATTTTTCGTATAATTTGATTAGTTTGATTTATTTCAACTAAACAGAGAAATTAATGATAACTTATATCATTTTTATGTTAATTTTCCAATAAAAATGGACATTGAGACCATGTAGATTCTATATGCTCTTTTGCAAATTTTTCTTATATTTTATTAGTCGTATAATTTGATTAGTTTGATTTATTTCAACTAGACAGAGAAATTAATGATAAATTATTTCATTCTTTATTGTATTTTTCCAATGAAAACGGGCATTGAGACCATGTAGATTATATATGCTCTTTTGCAATTTTTTTTATATTTTATTTTTCGTATAATTTGATTAGTTTGATTTATTTCAACTAAACAGAGAAATTAATGATAAATTAAAAAGAACGAAAATTACTTTCTACTTTTGTTTTAAATTTATTAGATAATCCTTATAATTTTTTAACATAATTCTTTTAATAATATGAATTATAGTGATAATTTATTTTCATTCATTATAAATTAATTTTTTAACTTTGAATTACTTATTAGTTTATTTATATATTTGTTTTACTACATATATTTATTTGATTGATATTATTTTAAAATTTTATTTAACATAAAATTATTAATCATCAATATTAATTTTCAGATTAACCATTCTGATATAAACTAACTATGTATAATATCTATTCTAAAAAAGAAGAAAGTTAACAAAATTCGCAAGGAGTTAAAAGTTAGCAAAAATAAAATTGATATTTAACTTAATAACAAGTTTAGGGGTTTTATTTTAACAGCATTATGATAATTTAGTTAATTAAGAGAATTTTATTTGACAATAGTCATATGCACTTCATTTAAATATATTGGGATTTTCGTTTTAGTAATATTCACTATTCTATTAATTATTTTTTTATTTTTTTTCCATTATGAATAATATTTGGATGAAAAATATCTTTGTTAATTTCATAGAGCTGTCATTATGTTATAATCACGCGAATTAAAAAATGTTATATAAATAAATGAATATATTTGATTTATCGTCATCATGTATTTTTATTTATTGTGTTTTGATATATTTAGATTAATAAATACTCATAAACAATATGTTATTCAAACGATTTTAAAAATTATCTAAATCTCGTTATTATATTTTTCATTATTAGTCACCTACGTGCGATGCACGTAATCATTCCTAGTTAGATAAAATGTATGAGTTAGTGGATTGTTGCAACTCCAAAATTATGCTAATATTTCAACAACAATCAACTAAAATAAAGAAGAATATAAAAATAAAGAAGAATATAAGCTGCCAGGGGTAATCCTCTGTACAAGAGAGTTCAACTCCCCCCTGGAAACAGCTAGTCCCTAGCACACGCTAGTCTCCAAACTTAACAAATTAACGGAATCAATTCCCAATCTCCCTCCCATTCATTATATTTATCACTCCCCCTATTTCTAGATTTTCCTAGACTCAAATCAGTCCCAATATTTTAAAGCCCATAATAATAATGTAAAGGTCCATAACATGGATCCCTCCACTTCTCCAAAACAATTGTTATTTTTTGTTTTACATGTCTACATATATCTTCCAAAACTGCCAGATTTTCTGAGGTGTTTCCCCTCCCATTTGTACTAAACTATATTTGGTGCTTGGCTTGGGATTCAATGTAGAAAGAAAGACAGCAAAGGTGTGTCCACGAGAGATTGGAAAATTGGATTTCGGTGATAACTGACAAAGTTGTGCTATGAACTTGCCATAGTTTTACTTGGATTATATAAAAATAACTGGTTGAGTATGATGTGGTGCATGGCTGATGGAAGGGAGATGGTGGGATGGGAAAAGACTAAGATCTATCAATAAATCTTTGACTTTTTGACAATGCTTTCGTTGGTCCTTGCAAGGTATTTCTATGTATCACAACGTGTTTGGTGAAAAAACCATATATTCTATAAAACCAGTTCTTCAACCTGCCGGTCCTTTCCATCTTACTGGGATAATTGTCCCAAAGCTGTTTTGTTTTAGAATGGCCCAAGCAGAAAATTGGTTTCTTGTTGAATCTGGATGTACAGTCCTTTTTTTAAGAACTGAATGGACAGCCGGAAGCTTTGTTGTTATCTGTCAAACTGCTACTTTGTCTCTTGTTTCCACTCTAATGGATCCATTCTTTTCTACCATTTCTTTCTTTCTTTTTTTTTTCCCTTTTCTCTCTCTTTCTACTGCAGCTCTTACACTTCCACCTGATCCATGAACTAGAATGCAGCTTCCCATGCACTTTCTTTTTACCTCCTTCCATCCACATATGACAACAATGTAGAGTGCCTAAATTTTATTTGCCTAGTGTTACTTTGTGTGACTACATGAAAAAAACCTTAACAAGAAAGAGAAAGAGCTTAAATAAGTAATTACTTATGTACAAATAAGTAATGACTGCCGACATTCCTTCCGTCTGGTACTTATAGTTTCAGGTATTCCTGATTAGCACTTAGCAGGTTTCGAAGCCATGGCGTACCACGTAGAAAATTTGAGCTTTGTTTCTGTAGTATGAAAAAAATTAACCCTTGGAACATCTGCACGTTGTTGCAGACTACCCTGCTTTCCATGATTTAGCCATTTACATTATAGTGGTTAGGCATCTAGAGGAAGGTCACTACTCAGTTACTAATTTGTGTTTTTTCATGTTTTATATTAGGTACTTGCATCTAAATCACCATCTCTTTTAGACTTTCACAAAGATCTTATTAGCCTGGAAACGGCCTCAAAGGTTGGTATTTATCTCTGAGTTGACCATAGATTTTAAATCACTGTAGAAAGACTTGCATAATAAGAAGTTTCTTTGTAGATACAACTGAAATCTTTGGCTGAGGAAATGCAAGCCATTATCAAGGGTTTAGAAAAGATAAAGCAGGAGTTGACGGCTTCAGAAAACGATGGTCCTGTATCCGAAACTTTTCGCAAGGTATTATATAAAACTTAAATTTTTTTGAAGTTTTTTTTTGTGGATTTTTTTCCTTGTTCTTTTATTCCAAAGGTTTGAAAGCTACAATGTCTCCAGAAGATTCACTTTTATTTTCTTTGACAGAACTTGGCAGAATTTGTTGGTGCTGCTGAGATAGAAGTGTCCTCTGTAACAAATCTATATTCCACTGCGGTATGTATCCACCTGGATTATTATGTTATTAGATAACCTCACACGTGACCGTGGTAATAATGGCATTCATCAATGCTATTGTTTACCAGGGAAGAAATGCAGATGCACTAGCTCTATATTTTGGTGAGGATCCAGCCCGATGCCCGTTTGAACAAGGTAGAATGACAATCTTTTCTCCGTTCACACATGACTTTTGCTAATTGTAGATCACTGAGTCAATGTCTCAACATGTATGCAGTTACTGCAACCCTCTTAAACTTTGTGAGGTTGTATCAGAAAGCTCACGAAGAAAACTGTAAACAGGATGAACTAGAAAAGAAGAAAGCTCAAAAGGAGGCTGAAATGGAGAATGCGAAGGGAATAAATCTAACCAAGAAAGGCGTAAAAGATTGAGAATTGCTTAATATTTTGAAGATTTTTTTCACATTGATCAGCATATGATGAGTTGAGATTGTTGATCTACACTCTGCTGCTTTGACAAGCCATGAGCTTTTAATTCTACTGAACTTATTTGCTTTATGGGTTCAAAGAACATGGAGTTGGAGGACGCTGTCTGTGGCTTTACAAAACCTGAAGTCTTGCTGATAAGGAATTCGAGTAGTGAAGCATGACACTTTCAGTTTGGATGGCGCAAACATCTGATTTATCACAAGCCTCAGGCCAAATGAGTTGTCGGGGGCATAATTTTGACACTCTCACCTTTGTCGAGAGAAATGTTCCGTGTTGGTTGGATTGTTTCATCGAATTTGGCTCGATTTAGGTGCCTTGCCTTTGGGACATCAGCTTACGAAAGGATAGGCGACTCAAAGTTTAAAAGCAGATCTTTCACCAAAATGTACCACGACATTTGTACAGAGAGCATTAACCCTTGTAGGTATGTCAGCACCAATTCCTTTGTTGTATCATATAAATTAGTTTAGTTATTAGTATATACTCAAGTTTCCTTAAAACTTTACTGTACAGAAGAAACTATAGAGAAGTTGTAAAGAATAGGCTTGTGCTAATTCAGTCATGTAGTCAGGTTACCGTGTTTAGGCCTTAGGAATTTTGATTCATTTTATGTAAGCTCTTCGATATATTGATGAATAAACACATTGTTTCGGGTCTGTTATGGAATATCTTTTTTTTTTTTTAAATTTTTTCGCTGACACTAAAATGGCTCGAATCCATCATATAGACTGAGGGTATAACATTTGTCATCGTTACGTTGAAATCGATAAAAATTAGTCTTTAGATGTATATGGATGGTGAAGCTTGTTCAATTTACAAATGCTGATTGATTTAGTAAGAGACTGCGAAAGATTATAGGTTCGTATTCAACATTCTTGTTTAATTTCACGTTTAACTCAAAGTTTCTAGTTCAAGAAGACATAATTAAACCAGCGATGTAGAATTCATTTGAGGGCTACGATTGTGAGGAATCATAAAGTTGCAGAACATACAAGAATTCCACTTTTGTACTCACATCAATCAAATCAATAATATAAAATTACGATATTATCCTTAACAAATAATATTATTAATATTCTATTAATATTTTCAATAAGGACAAAATGATAATATCATATTATCTCAAATTTAATCAATCAAATCAATTAAATCAAACACTATATTATCTATCATTTTCTATTTATTTTATTATTACAAAATATTACTTATCCTCGTACTATATATCTCATACCATGAACCAAACGGTACCTTATCGTATTGTAAACTTTTCTTCAAGAGTGATGATGAAAATTATGGCAATATCTTGTAAGTTATATCGAGCACCATTTTATCATTTATTATGCATAAAATTATAATAAAATAGGATCAAATCCTTGAAGTATTTGACTGCTCCAATAATTGAAGGGGCTTAACTTTAAAAACTATATTATACACAGAATTATAATATATCTTCAAGCAATTGTAGCAAACTTTTAACTTAGTACGCATATACAGCGAACTGTTACAATAATATTATGAAAATTAAAACTGCAACATGAACTAATCAAAGCTACTTCTGTTCCAAATACAAATCATAAAGATTAATTAATAAACGTATGAAAAACTTATCAATCTGTCTTCTCCCAAAAGCACAATATATATCCTTCTGGACAAGTTTGGGATAGTGAGATTTTACAGCATTCCTAAATAAAAAGTTGGGTATTCGGAATAAATATGAAACATTAAAAGAACAGCTTTCTTTCCGTGTTCTCGGCGTTCTCAAAACAGTGCAACGAGATGAATTTCCAAGAAAGCCTATAACCATAAGTGGATTCACAAATCCGCATACGGTGAAGCTGCATAAAAGAACAAACTTGATAAAAAAAGAATGTTCAACATGCAAGGCAGGAGTAACATGACTATTATCATACCAATCAACCAAAGGAAATAATCACATTTTTATCCTCTCTCATGCTCCAGGCCCTATGTTCCATAGATTAATAGAACAATGTTTGGGACTAAAGGAAGTTGACTCCAAGTCCAGACAGTCCCCATTGCAGGTCTCTAGAGCTCTCATATAATTGTCTTGGCACTCTGAGAAATCAATTTTTCCGTAAGAACCAAATTGTCTGCAAAAAAAGATGGCTGACATCCTAGATTCTCAACTACAAGTTGACACAGGTGGCCATTTCTTTCTGTTCACTTCTTCAAGAATGGTGAAGCCATTTCAAGAATGATATACTTTCAGTATTATACTGTGTCCAACATGAAACTTGTAATTGATTTTAAAACACTGGTTTTCTTGTTGAGACCTAATTCTATCTTTATAAATTTCTCGATATATTTTCTTACAAAATTTTGTTCTAGCATCTATCCCTGCTTCCAGTTTAGGAATTATCATTTACATAAGGAGGCATCAGGTATAATTCCATAAATGTGGATAATATTTTCATTAGATAGTAACCCCAGAGTTAAAATACTAATGTTCCTGCATTCATGCATGCTTCAGAAAAATATCATTTTATAAACATAAGAGAAAAAGGAATTATAGTAAAACAACTCAAAATTTGAGCCAATATAAACGACTACAACCAGCGGATCCACCTCACAATTATCAAAATTATTAGCTCTTACATCACAGCTATCAACATTCTTTCAATTATTTTTGTCAATAAGTTACGGAATCAACATTTGTCCGTTGCAAACCAGTGAAGTTCTGACAATAATTCTGTGCTCGAACACTCAATCCTTAAGGTAACTATAAAAAATAAGTAACATTTTCCTGATTAAAATAAGGTTTATAATGCATATAATTCAAGGTTCCAAAGTTTGCTAGACGCTAGTCGGGCGCTAGACCAGCGCCTAGGCCGCCTAGGCGAGGACTAGGCTCCGTTAAGCGGATTCCACGGTATCAAAAGGCTTGTAATGCTTCTTAGAATAAATTTCAGCCCAAAGTTTGTTAAAATCTAATTGACACCTGGTTCATTCTTCACGTTTCTGCTTAAGGCCGGTCACAGGCGATGCAAGAAAAATCAAAATAAAGAAAAAAATTACCTTTATAACCTGGTTCGATTTTCTTGTGTGCGCAGAAGTATGCAGACGGATAAGATGAGAGTGGTAAGCGCAAGCCAACAAATAGTGTTTTTAATTGGGCTTTCAATACCTATAATTATTTCTTATGTCATGTTCTAATTTTAATCGGGCTTCCAAAAAAATAAAATCTCAAAACAACTTTAAACGCCTAGGACCGCCTAGGCGCCCTTGCCACCTAGAACCTTTTCGGTATGGTCGGGAGGCGCAGCCGGCCGCCTAACCCGAGTTTTAGAACACTGATATAACTCACTTTATTTCTAAACTTTTGAATACATAATATATCTATTGTGTAAGAAAATATACCCCTATCAGAATTCGAACGTGCAACGATCTCATACCTATCATTTAACGGCCTAGCCAAGCATTGTCGCTGTCATTCAGAGTTTAAGAGAATGACATGGTGAGGATACTTCATTAAATAGTTATCAGATGTTAACCTAGAGATGTGATACTGAAGTCTTCCATTAAAAATAAAGTAGCTAGCAAACATACATTGTGTCTAAACTCTAATCCCACAGGCTGGTTGTTGGAAATAAACACAACGGTGAAGACTAGTGGCTGATTATATCATCCATAACTAGATCTTTAGCTCTTAACATTTCTGACTGCATAAGTGTTTTCAATTAGAAAACATGCCTAATATCAACAATAGAGCCTATCAACATAAAAAAAAGTCAAACTATCCTTCAATGATTTTGCAACAATCTGCTAGATTAGTATAGCTACATTTCACACTAATTATTCGACTAGTGTTGCAACGAAATGTTATTTGTTACAAGGCAAACAAATCATATTACAGCTGAACAAAACAAGCTTATATTAAAATAGCATGATTTTGAAAGGATAACCAAGCTACATTGCACTTTAATAGAATTAGTTGAATAATGAAATTAATAGAATTAGTTGAATAATGAAATTAGGCAGTTACCAAAGACCAATACCAAAGACTTGGTCTTTCTCTATTTCCTAAATAGTAAAAACATGCTAAATACAGGTAAGTTCAAGGTAATTTATTGGTCAATAATTTCAACAACAGACTGAAAATACAAACAACTTAATTGCAAACTTACTGAAAAGTCACATTACCTAACAATTTTGCTGAAGGCGGCGGTGCAGAAGCTAACTCCTATGTTCACCCTTTTGATGAACTGAATGTCGAAAATCAAACTGATCTACATACACCAAAGGAGTAACAGTCTCATTCCTAATCCTCTTAATATTGGGGCTCACCAATCCCCTATGCCTAAAGCCATACAAGTTCAAAACTTGATTATCCGCAAAGTTGAAAGCCCTCTCCATGCTCTTCAAACACCTCTCAACCGGATAATCCCCATAACTCCCACAAGGTTTGCAGCCAACGAAATGGGTCACAAATGGCCACCTGTCATCACCAAGTCCAGGGTGGTATTTTTCAATCATTTCCTCGTACCGGTCCACTAGACCCTCCCAATATCCGTGCAAATAAAACGAGTTCTCAACAAAAACCTTATTCATCCATTTATCGTTTTGAGAAATCAGCAAATATATCAATGCAGATTGATCATCTGCCTCGAATGCTGGCCGACCCTTCAAATTTGCTGTCAAGATCTTGCCAGCCTCCTCACGAACAGGACCCTTGGGGCCCATTGGAGCCCAAGCATCCAACAAGTCCAATGACCACTGACAATTTCGGAACAAGAAACTACCGGTGTTCAGCGCGATCCATGACTTCTGATCAAACAACAGATCGGGATAACCATGAATAACCATATTATGATCCTTGTACTTAAATACAGGTATCTCAAATGCCATATCAGTAAACAAAGCATCACTATCCATCCACCAAACCCACTCCACCTCAGGATGAGCCAACATCAACCCTCGAATCAACGGCAACTTAGCCCAATACCCTGCCAATTCCTTATCTAAATGAGCCATATTATACACAATCTCAATCCCATGTATTCTGCAATAATCAATCTTGTTCTTTGCAGCTTTCAACAAATAATGATCCCCAATCGCATTATCACAAGGATTCGGTGGGGAACCTGTGACGAGCAAAATCCGAGGTTTTCCATTCACATAATTGGGAAACATCGGATTCTTTTCAAGCCATACCTTTCTGTCTCCATCCCAGTTACTGATTTTGGGCCCTAAAGCGAAAGTCCTGTTCGGGTTGAAAAACTCCTCGGCTTGGTCCTCCGGATCATCCGGGTCCTTATCCGATCGAATCTCGGCGAGGATCCGATTGATTTCTTCTCGGAGATTCTGATTTTCAGCTTCCGCTTCATAGGACACAAGGTTGCCGATACCAATCGTGCCGCGGAGTACCAGAATAGTAACGAACCCACATAGTATCGTGATCTTGATGTTGTTGAAGGTTTTACTGATCTGCCGGCCACGTGGGAGGAGAGCGGTGGCACGGACACGAGATCCACCGTTGGAGGTGGCGGTTGTCGTCGGTAGTGCGCTAGAAGTCCGTTTCTGAGCTGCAAACGGGCTTTCAGAACCCATCAGCCAAGAAAATCAACACAAAAAACCTGGAAAACCGCGGCTTCCTCTCTCTGTAATGTGGATGCACAGACAAGGAAAGCAAGTGGGAAGAATTCACCGACCGGAATGGATTTGTTTAATGGAATACTAACGTGGGAGTGTGAGTGATGAATGGGAGCTGTTTCCGGGCTGGATTTATTTAACGTGTCTAAATTTATAGACTCTATTGTCACCTATTATTACATGATGATTGATGCCCTATAATGTCTGAAGTATGTTCATAAACCAAACCGAACCGAATCAAACTGAACCGTACATGTAGTAAACTATGAAACTCAAGACTTAAAATTAATTATCGAAACCAGACCAACACGAACCAAATTGAAATCCATGATTTGGTTTGGAATTTTGTAAAACTGGAAAAATATAGTTTGGTTCGAATTTTTATCTATGAACCAAGCTATAGTTGAACAACCCCAGTATATCCGGTTTAATTCTTCTAATTTGTATCCGATCTAGAACGAGGTATTAATTGATCATTAATTTTATGTTAGAGCCGTTATATATTTTTTGTGTTTCATGTGGTTGTTATTTGCCCATTTCATTAAGAATATGTCTCAAGTGAGATGATCTCACGTATATAAATATGTGAGACGAGTCAATTAGGTCCGTATTTGCGATGAAAAATACTACATTTGTCATAAAAAGTAATATTTTTCATAATTCGAGTATGATCAGAGATCTGTCTCATAACATTGATATGTGAAACGGTCTCATGTTAGTTTTCTTTTAAAAAAAATAATTTGGTATTTGAAAAGGACATAAAATACTTCAACAACGCATTTTTAAAAACAATGAAA
Source organism: Primulina huaijiensis (assembly GCF_012295235.1). Classification (NCBI taxonomy): domain Eukaryota; kingdom Viridiplantae; phylum Streptophyta; class Magnoliopsida; order Lamiales; family Gesneriaceae; genus Primulina; species Primulina huaijiensis. The sequence goes on along the minus strand of NC_133309.1, from coordinate 23,699,876 downwards.
ATGATAAGCAAATGCAATAAATAAATAGACACCAATTTGTTTATGGATGTTCAGAGATTAACAACTCTTACGTCACCCATTCTTTCCCTTGGAAAGGATCCACTAGAAAACTTTGATTTATACAACACCTTGTAAAAATAAATTTTAACTTAGAACTTATCTCTTGTCTGATTGAAACTCCTAGCACACTCTCGATTGTAGGCCGCAAACTCACAATCCGCATAATATTTAACGTCTCTTATGTCAAGACTACAAACACAATCTTTAATGTCTTTGTGTGAAGACTCACTCAACTAAACTTTGAAGTTCAATTCTCATGTATATGTGTGAGTGATTGTGTGTAACGAATTTATCCTTTAAAGTGTACATCTCAAAATATATCCTCACACAAGGGCTTATGCTATCAACTAGCAGATTTCTTCGTGCTAACTGCACATGCTTTGAATCCTCTTCAAAATGTTTTATTTATAGGCCCCAACAATGATATATACATTAAATACAAGAATATGACCGTTTGGAAAGTTTATGTACTATTTCTGAAATTGTAACGGTCAAATTCGCCTTACTGGATATTTTCTCGAGCTTAAAATGGTCAACTAATCAACTTTGATCAATTGATTTAGTTCAAAATTGGTCAGCTGCTCAACAACTGATGTGCTGAAATCAGCCTCGCTGATTTCAGTTTGTGCAAAACCAGTAGCTTCGTCGTTATTTATCAGCATCTTAAGTTTTGATTCAGATTTTGACTTCTGAAGATAATTTGTAGATCATTGTCTTATTTTTCGAACGCATACTGAATTGCTTCATTCCAATAAACGAGCTGAGAGATATCGGGAAAATACTGCAATTGCTCATACTCAACTTATTGCTATTTTCGTGCAATCAATTTGATAATTCAGCGATCAGATTGGCCTAGATAACATTCGATTTTGTCCAACTGATGTGAGTTACGACATGTTCAAAATTGAGTTTTCTGATCAGTCAAGTTAGCGGATTGTCATTTGAATCATCTATCTGAGAGATATCATCAAAACACTAAAGCTCTCCAGAAATTCAGTTTGGTTAAATTCAGTTTCAGTTTCTTTCTTGTGTTTGCAACTTCACACGTGAGTAAATATGTTAGAAATACAATAACAATTTTTGTTAACATTGAAAATTAATTTCAAAATATTATTTGTTGATTTTATTTCTACTTAGTTTCAATATAATATTATTTATACGAAATGCATTAATAGATCATTTACGAGATGAATATAGAAAATCAAATGATACAATTGGTATCACCTATCTTGTATTATTTAATCAAAAGTTACATTTTAACTTTAATTATCGAAATAGTAATTTTTCTACAATGCTTAATGCAAAGTAATTAATTAAGTTAACTATTTAAATTCTAAATAAAATAAAAAAAGAATATTTTTTGTAGACTAAAGTTTGAAATAGATTTATAGGAGATTGGTTTTCATTTAATGCATAAATTATACCATTTTGGTATAATATTTTATTTGGAAAAATCTTTTTTTTTTCTTGTGTAAATTTTATATTTTTAAATATACATAAATTAATTAAATATTTTAAAAGATTAGGTACCTTAACTTTAAGAGAGTTGGGTACTTGCCATCAAGAGTTGGTATATTATCATACTCATACATCTAATTGTCCATGTTCTAATCATTTCCCTACACATCAACTGTTTATATTTGATAAAATTACATATAAAAAAATATTTTTTCCTTGAAAAAAAATAAAACTTCATATAAAAATTTATAGAATTTTTTTGTTATAAAAAAAATAATGTTCATCGAGTTAATTTTTTGATCAACATTTATGAAATCAAAGCAAGAAATTGGAACAATGGATAGATCACTTACATTCCATCTCAATCCAAACTCAGCTGTGAATTACTTACAAAATCTACATGTTTTTTGAGACTGCAAATTCCCACATTGGAAATAGGTTTGAGATACAAAAACAATACATTTTTCAGGAAAAAATGTAATGAATCTCGTTGATTTCTGGAAAGAAGGTTTCTTCAATGAATTACCAGTTCAAACCCCTTTTGCGAGAAACTTACAATCATGGATTTCGATCCCGTGAAAGTACGTTTCCTCTCGATCGGTTTCTGGTTCTGTTGTTCTGCAACTTCTGAAGAAAATGCAACCCACAATTGTATCAAGAACTAGTGTCATAGCATACAAATATGCAATGAGAAATCCCTCAAAAACCATGGTTGAGTTCAAGGCAAAAGCTCGATTATAGGATCGAACAACGCGGTACTGGAACAAGGCTTCAATGCCTGCTAAGGCCATGTTGAATGGCAAAGCTAATAATAATGCAGTTGCAGTTCTATCTTGGATCAGCACATAAGTCTTGAGGATTGAGATAAAGCCGCCGGCCTTTTCGTATCCGGATAATATTAATGCAAGATTGCATATAACATAGGCATTGGCAAGAATGATAGAGTAGATTATGGCACCTAATGCCGACAAAAGTAGTGAAGATCCAGGTGCAGAAAGGGCTCCCAACATGTCAAAAAAGTTGAAGTACACGACTATTAGGCAGAAGCAAGTGGCGTTCGCGGAAAGAATGAGTAATGAGTTACAAAATTGTGTGATAAGGAGGGGGCTGAGCAGTTGAATCCAAGAAGCGAACGCATGTTTCTGCTCTGGTTTTTTACGCTCGACGGCTTGGATTACGGATGCTTTGGCGAGAAGAAGAAAGGAAATGGCAAAGGGTAAGGAGAAAAGATAGTTTACAATTGTCTGAGAGAGTTTAAGATTGAGAATGGCAAAGAGCTCTGCTGATTGAGGGAACCCCGCAGCAAGCAAAAGTGACCTTAAACGGAGGTGGATCATCCGGAAAAGCGGCGACATGGGGACGATCAGCTGGGACACGAGGCACAAGACTGCGAATGGGAGGGCGAGAAGAGATGGAGTTGAGGTGAAGTACTGGTAGTTCTTTAAGAAAGTGAAGATGGATCTTCTAATGATTGCGGCTGTTTTCTCCATTTGGATCAAGGAAAGATGAGAGTGGTGTTGATTCTTGAAATGGGGGGTGCAAATAGAAGTTTTAAGATGGGATGTATATTATGTGTTTAGTTGGGGTTTATGCTTTCCAATTGTGAGATATATTTAATGTGCCAATTATGCTAAAAATAAAATAAAATACAAATTTTGTGGAATTATAATATACATGGGATCGATATAAATATAGAATTCTGTTTTGGTAGTTTGGAGGTGTTGGGAAAGTGTAGTTTTTTGGTGGAATGGATTGGCCAACAACTAAAAACTAACAGCAAAAGCTTAGTTGGAGTAGTTTTAGAGCTTTGGTTTCATCAGACTGGCTTTGTTTGGAATAGCTTTGTGGCTTAAGTTATTAACTAATTACTTTGGGATCTCCAAATCTTGACATTAGTTACAAAGGTACTAAAAATTGTCCCTTTTAAATGACCATGTTTAATCTGCAAAATATATATATATTATATACAAAAGTTGTTTATATTGGCATCAGAATACATTTACAAATAGGAAAAAAACAAACTTCAGCTAACAGCTAGTGTGGGGTATGAAACCAACAGATCTTGTTGACAGATTAGGAATTTCCAAGAAGACAAATAACATCATAATGGTTGTGACTTGTGAGAACTTACAACACAAGTTAAGGGGTTTGTATAGTTGCTTGCGGTTGAAAAATGAAATGATGTCATAATAATAATAATAACGTTTTACCAAGAAACGGGATATAATCTTGGGTATAATTACTCATTATTTTACTTTGGCGATCATCATGATTTAGGATTAAATATAGGCCTAGATGTCCTTTACGTGAAGGTAAAGTTGATGGTATAAAATCCAAGCACCAAGGTTTGTGGGTTCTTTTTGTTTCTATGTTTCATTGTGATATACTGTATTGTAGAATAACAGTTCAACTTCCAAATGTGGTGGGAACAAGGTCTATCCTAAATTGGAGCCGTAGTGGTTGCTTTATTAGGATAGTTCCATTTCTGTCTTTACTTCTTCATTTTGTTCATATCCATTTCCATTATTACATATACTGAAATTGGAATAACATGCGGGTGATGCTAATGATAAATGTCACAAAGTTTAGTTACTCTACGTGTCACAACGGGAGAAGTGACAGACACCGAGAAATCTACTGAGAATCTCTTCAAACAGCTCTACCAGTTCCAATGTTAGTCTTAGATTCAGAAGAGAAGATCGAATCCCATCCATGCTAAGAATCATTCTCTTCCTCATCATACTCTTCGTCATCTTCCTCTTCTTCTTCAGCAGAAGCTGGTTGCCCATTAAGATCCACAGTAATGCCATTAACCTTTCTCACAAATTGGCCCCTCAGGCGAGGCCTACGTTCTGCGAGTTTTTTCCGGTTTACATACCTGATCTTCTTGTCAAAACACCTCTCTTTCCGCTTTTGTCTAAACTTCATCAAGGCTGCCTCCCTTCGATCAACTTTACCCGACTTCCCTTCATTCATTGACGAAAATTTCAAAGATGGCCATGAATGAGGAGCGGGAGCAGGCATTTGACCAGGTTGTAAGCATATACCAAGGGGGTAGTATGGATAAGGCGCCATCCCTTGGACGTGAGGTGGGAATTGAGGAATGTGATTGTATGGAGGCAACATAGCAAGATTAGAATGGTTGTGTGTATCCAGTGCGTGCTTTTGAGACATTGAGTCTGGTGGCATCGTTATTTGATTTATTACTCCGGGCACGTAGTAAGGATAAGCAGCATGAGTGTAATGACCGGTCGCATCACCAACGTTTCCTAAACGCACACGTGAGTGACAGAAATCTTCGTCCGAGTTCCTCTGTTGTGAGATATCATGAGATACAGGAGTACATGACCTCTCAGCAAAGAAAGAATCGTGAAAACTGTTACTGCAGTGATATTCATCACCATCAGAACGATTTTCCATGGTCTTTGTGATATCCTGCTGTTGGATGTCAATAACAGCTTGACCACTTACTATCTTCAGATGCTGAGGTTCATCTTCATGAACAGAAGGTGGCCCTCGAGTGGTGCTGTCGGGTATGGTTGACTTGATATACGTGAAAAAGGCAGAAGACTCGCCTATTTTTAGTTCCTTTTTCAGAAAAGACGAAATTTGTCCTGGAAAGCATTCAAGTCCACATTTAGTTACATGCACACGGGAGACAATAAAACAGAGATTAATGTTTTCATTTAGCAGACCATTATTATTTCCTAATTATCAGGAGTTTCGTAGTCATTGTAGAAAAGAATCAAAGGTGCCTCCAGAGTAACTAAATCAGTAGGCTATAATTTGACGTCACACTCAAAACAAATATCCAAATAAAACTGTGGAAAACCAACTCCGCATAAAGTCGCTTCGAAAATGAAACATATTTTAAACAGAGAATTAAATATACTGATCTAAAATTTAAGAATAAGGCAGACTTCAAGAAATCAGTTAAAAAATGTCTCATAGCACGTGCCATCAGTGAACATGGAAAATTGTGACGAGAGGAGTAACGCAACTAGTCATGACTAACTGAGAACACTGATGGAGAAAAGGAACAATCTTTATGTGAAGAACCTTCCTTGCATTGAAATATTTAATGGATGTTTATAACTTTATTTAGTATTCAATGTTTAAATGCCTTATTAATTAGTCTAGTTAAATACTTTCTTCCAACAGAAATGCATCAGTTCACATAATTTATTCTTCCCATTTCACATTGTAAAAAATTCTGGTAATCTCAAATACACCAATCATAGAAACTTTAATGATATTTCTGGATGCTATTTGACCATAAACAACGGGGAATGGGAAAAGCATCTTCAAGATTTTGATAAGTCCAAGTAAAATTGAACGAGTTTAAATAATGCAAAAGTAAAGACCACAGCTTTATTTAGAACTCGACTCCAAATCCTTTCAATTTATTTGGACTAGTCGATCATGCACCAGTATATGTAACAACAAACTCCTACAAGAAGATGGTTCTAAGATGGACGGAGATCAAAATGCTCCTCATTTTTACAAAACTATTTATTAAATATAGCAGATACTTCATTCCAAATATATGCTTCCTGCACTTAGCAGTGATTGTAACTTGTCAAATGGTGATGCATGATATATTCTCTCCACATGCTTCAGGGAAATATGATTCTTATTTTTAATTTATAGGCTGTCTGAAATAATTTAAAAATTCGTGATCCAGTCACCTGTCTGTTTGTCACTTATTTGTGTCACGACAGGCTGACACACTGAAAGATCACAAATCACAGTCTCTATCCGAGTAGCAGCTCTGGTAGCAGGAATCTAAACACAATGCGAATGGAGTCAGGTTAGTTGACAAACAATTTGGCCAAAATGGAAAATCCCCTACGCTACTCCTTGCCATTAAAAACAATTACTGGTCCCAAAGCCTTTGTTGAGATAAACCTATACATGCTCTTTTAAGACCAGTAATAAACTGTTTGTCTTCAATGTTAAGAAATTGATGATAATGTTTATATGAAAGGTCAAAAACTATCATGGCTAGTGTCGTCCATATATGGTTCTCAAATTCAAACTCACCTCCTCTTCCTGATGTGTTGAAAATTCTGGGTTATTACCCTTCAGAGACCTGTCATCTGTGTCATCCGAGAATAAAGCAGTGCTGTTGGTGTTAGGATCACTAGGATCCGAAGCTACCAGATCTAGATCACAATTTACAATGCTCTTCTCAGCAAGTCCCAGCTGTCAACGTAAAATCAAGAGATAAACCGTCATAACACAAATACCAAAATAAAACACCAAAAATGGCTGATATACACCATGCCCAAGGAAAAAAATACTATCACATACATGTGCCACTCCCTGTAGAAATTGGATGAATAGCCCTAGTAAAAGAAGCTTTGTTTCTCGATAGCTACACAACCAGAATAGCTATTATCTTAAAGATTCAAAAGATCATACAACCACACGTCCTCAAACTTTTGTGTCCAGGTATAAACCTCAAACAAGTTAAAAAAGTTCCAAGCATGTGTGACGCGTGAGACTAGTCGATATCTGAATTTTAAAAATAAAGAAAGTCGTCACACTGCTCTCTAAGAAAACAAATGAAAACCAGTGAAATGAAACAACTTCTTAATGAGAAAAGAGTACTTGCCATTCTCCTTCTTCTCCACATGTGTGTCCACAAGTTCAACAACTCATTCGTACGTAATGGCTTCACAAGATAATCAGCTGCTCCAAATTTTAGGCACTTAACAACAATAGAAACTTCGTCTTGAGCTGACATCACTAGCAAGCAAAACAATACAACCAAAGGATGACAATTAAACCAACCTGTCTTTAACTCAATGAAATACACAATGTAAATAAAATGTACACTTACTGATCACTGGAATCCGCCGCAATTCTTTGTCCCTCATGATATATTTTAACATTTTCAAACCCTTAGACATCGGAAGGTCAACTTCCGAGAGAATAATATCAATATCAGGCCCCGCAGCATTCAGTGCATCAATCACCTGTCTTGGTGATCTTACAGAAATAACTGGAAAGCAAGGGGCCAAGGGCCAACTATATTCAGAATCAAAATCTACATGAAACTTCCTACTAAAAGTTTCCTGCAATTAAAATTTTTTCAGAAGCAATTTATTTTATACTTGGACAAGTAAACTGCATTTGCTGTTCTTCTGGCTCCTTATATATCAATCTAGCCAAATAATCCTATGATGGGCCCGTAAAAAACAAAGCTTTCTAATTAAATCATTTTATCAAATGGAATTGGAAGAATAGCAGTCTTACCAGAATATCAAATCTTAAAAGGGATGCAATCGTTAATAGAATTTGTTCGTCTAAATGGCAGAAATCAAATATTTCACAAACTACCAATCTTTTCCATATCTTAATCATGAGAAAGGCGTGAACTTTCATCTTATCCAAGTCAACACATGAAAAAACAGGCAAACGCATGACAAATAAATTTCTGAATTATGAACAATTGCTCAAAATCATAACAAAATAACACAAACAATCAAAGATTAATTGCTAAAGAACAAAAATGAGAATACCTTGATAAGAACATTTACACAAAAGCGTGTATACCTCCTCGGAACTTTTGTCATCATTATCACAGAGCAAAATCCTCACTTTACTCCGATCGATGAACACATCCCCACTCTTCCCCGTTTCATTCTCCATCACCCCCAAAAACCAAGACTCTAACCTGAAAACAGGCTCCTAATCAAACCCGCAATAGATTTAACACTATGGATACTCCATAACTAAATTCCGGACCTACAACAAATCAAATCTCCTCTCGCTTCTAATTTCCATCGTACAGATCATTAACTCAGCACAAAAGGCAATATCCAATTGAGAAAAGTGAAAAGTTGACCTCTTCCAACCATTACTGGCAGTTAATCACATCACAATCCATAGAAGGTAATCGAGAAATCTATCACAACATGGAAAAAAATTGGGAAAGAGCAGAAATTTCCAATCCGACGACTCTCAACACCGCCACGCTAACGATCCAGCGGCTGTATCCACCTGTAGAAACCAACAAAATCTACAGCAGCAGAGTGATTCAGAAGCTCGGTAGAGATATGGAAGAAAAAATCTCAGTGCTTTAATGGTGTTTTTCCCAATGGGTGAGGTACCCATTTGGCCATGTGGCCGTCGTCCTATCAACGGTGAAGACGGATTGTTAGTGGGCCCGGTAAATATATATAAATTGTACTTATTATATGCACCAATCCGAGTAAATATGTTGCTTATTTCAAGATGACTCAGCTAGTCGGTTTTATCTAGAAGAATAGATGACAAATTTGGTTTATTCAAAATGAATTAATTACAAATAAATATTAATCGAATCATCGAATTGAAAAAATGTCAATGCGAGAATATATCTAGACGAATGATTTCACTAATTAGTTTCCACGATAACTATTCTTGGTTGCTTTTATATTCATGAATATCAGTTGCTTAATGACTAAGAATATTTAATTATTTTATTCTCCATTTTTCAAGTGACAAATAAAGTGTATTATTCAGATTTTGATTCAAACATTCCTAATAAGAATCTAAGTTCAAATGATATGTTCAAACAATGATCTTACTTAAGTCTCGCTAAAGTTATACGTCTTCCGAACAGTATAAAATTTAACGATGTGCCTCTAAAGATCCATAATTCTAGTCCCTCTCTCGAGTTGTAGAATTAATCAGATAACAATCAATTTATGACCAGTAAATTGAAATCGAATAAAACTAGTAAATACAATTAAACCAAAAGGAATTCAATCATATAAAAAACCGAGTCAAAATTATCGTGTCAACAAAGCTACATCATCCTCTACAATGGAAACGTTAGTTCATAGCGAAATCCGAAAAAAAAAAAAACAAAGCATGTTTGAAGATTTAGACATCTCGATACAAGAATTAAAAAGGGGCGAAAGATTAGATAGCAAATCAGAAGTGGCGTCTTTGTCCCCAGATTCGTCATTCTTTGTCATTGCGATCATCCTGGCATTCCAATTCTTCTTCTCCAGCGTGTGCTCTCGTCTCTCCCCAAAAACGACTGCAATATCTGAAACCCTATTCTTATTTTTATGCATCGTTCGGGCCCGTAAATTGAAGCCCATTTGTCTTCCTTCGCAGGTGACAGCGCTGCGGCGCTTGTGGTTCAGCGCCTAGGCGCCCGTAGAATCTAAAAGTAGCGCCGCGGTGCTAGTGATGTAGCGCCTAGGTGCTTGCGGTTCGACAGTTCTTGCGCTGCGGTGCTTATGGTTCGAACATTATGGCACCGTGGTGCTAGTGATGTAGTGCCTAGGCGCTTGCGGTTCGGCAGTGCTGGCGCTGCTGCGCTTGTGGTTCGAACATTATGGCGTTGCGGCTCTAGGTTTGAGCGCTTGTTTTTTCCTCCTTGAAGCCTTAGCGTTGCAGAGCTTCTTCCTTGACGTTGCGGTGCTTGTCCACCAATCTTTCGCGATAAAAAACACCACTAATAACCATCAACCATCCAATAGTTATTCATCTCCTGCACGACACAAAAACAGCAAATACCAAACATAATTTTGTTCGAAACTAACATAATTCAAATGGATTCTCAAATAAATTAAGTGAAATTCTTGCACTTATCAAACTCCCCGAACTTGAACTTTTGCTAGTCTTGAGCAAAATAAAAATAAGAACTCAATCAAGAATTAATGCTAACAACTATAACTAATGGATATACAAACATTGACATTAGCCTCCGACTTATCTATTTTCATGTAATTCACAATCACTCAAGAGTCACGTGCGTGTGTGATATGTCAATGTTCATTTATCCAATCGAATGTTCAAATAGATTCACAACACCCATTCACCTTATAAACTCAAGAAATCTTCAACTCAGTTCAACCCAATTTCATTAAGATACAAATTCACTTACACAGATCACAAAGAACTTTAATAGTGATTATTTGGCTAATAAGATATTCAACACAAGTACACAAAAAATTTGATGTCAAACAATGAGATGCTTACATACAAATGATTAAAGTCCATACTTGCTAACTATGTTTATCAGGTATCCATAAGCTTGACTTGAACAATTTTTCTCCACTAGTATATTGGATCAATGTGAAAAGACTAACAGGTCTTGTAGGCTTATAAAGTCGGATTTTGGCTCATGACCATAATAAAAGGATATGAAAATTAAAATTTGAGTGAAATATTTGAATTTCATCATTTTCACTCTCATTTCATTTAACATCCACTTATTATTTTCTCATCATTCACATCCTCAATTTCCCTTTTTTTTTCTTTCTTCGCCACTTTGATTCATTAGTTTAATTGTTTTTCTTCTTTTGTTTCTTTTTCAACTCCTTTATACACATTTATTTTTCTTTTTCTTTTCAAGGAGAGGTTGAATCATTTCAACACCAATGAACTTATTTCTCTCAAATTTTGGTTGGATAGTAAGTGAATAAGCTTCATTTGGTAGTAGTTGTAGGATATAGAATACATACAAGTTGGGGCTATGAACTAATATTTTCATTCTAGAGGATGATGTAACTTTGTTGACACGATAATTTTGACTCAGTTGTTTATATGATTGAATTTTTTTTGGTTTAATTGTGTTTACTAGTTTTATTCGATTTCAATTTACTGGCCATAAATTGATTGTTATCTGATTATTCGCTTTGTTATTCTTGTATTGAGATGTTTAAATCTTCAAACATGTTTTGTTTTTATTTAGATTTCGCTATGAACTAACATTTCAATTCTAGAGGATGAGTGTAAGGATATAAAGGAGAAGAAAATTGAGGAGTCCAAGATTGAACTTGAAGTTGAACGGACTCCTATACTGAAACCGATCCTTCCATACCCTCAGAGGTTAGAGAAGAAGAACATAGCTTTTAGAAGGATGCATTTTGGGCTATGTAATGCGTCTGCTACTTTCCAGAAGTGTATGATGGTCATATTTGTAGACATGGTGGAGGAAATTATGGAAGTATTCATGGATGACTTCTCGGTATTTGGCTCTTCATTTGATCACAGTTTACATAACATTCCCTTATGTTGCAAAGATGTCAAGAAAAGAACTTGGTTCTTAATGAGTTAATTTTGTAAGATTGATATTCTATTTAAGTCATCTATAAAAAGAAATATCATTTTATGTCAAAATATTACTTTTTATTGTAAATATTGACAAAGTTGATTAATTTCATAAATAAAGATCTCTGATATCATCTCACATAAGACATTTTTAATAGATAGTTCAAATTTGAAGTCTTTAACATTATTTGGATCCAAATTTGAAGTCTTTTTCCCTTTTTTCCGAAAGGTTTACTGATGGTGATAAACTCCCCTATATGATTCAAATATCCTTTGACCTCTTGTCCATACAGGAAGGTAAATCGAGATATGTGCGTAGTAGACAAGAACTCGAGGGAGAGGACAGAAAGCACCGAGCCCCGGAGCATACCCCATAATATTTCATTGAATAATATGTTTCTCACAAAAATCGATCATATGATGTCCGAAATATCAACATACGTCACTTTAAGTCTTGTCAACTCGCTAAATGTCATGATAGAATAACAATTATTCCATGAACATATTTCATATGTGTTTTGTTGTAGAGGTCCATGGATCCAACTTTTACCAGCATCTTCCATGGATAAATAAAAAGGAAGAAAATCATTACTTTAAGTTGAAACATGGTTGTCGTGTCCTTACGAATTGTTTGCGGGTTCGGGTTTATTGGGTCGGGTATCCAACAAATGGGGTAGCCCGACAATAAATCTTACTTAATTTCTTTCTTTGATAGATTTAAACAAGAACTATAGACAAACAGCGAGAGAAAAAATCTGAAATCTAAAGGAAAAAAACTGTTTGCAGTATGTCAGGTACCCGGACCCGATTGTACTACCGACAATATTTTATAACTGGATCGGTCATTGAATTCAATGATAGAATCGAAAATGTTATATATATAAAATAATAAATACTATATTTTAAATTATAAAATTTGTATATATGTAATAAAAAAATATATTTATNCAAAAAATTACAAAGAAAATAAATTCTAATATTACTAAAATGATATTTTTAACAAATTTAAAATCAAATAATAATATATATAACCAAAAATAAAAAATTTTAAATATAAAAACAATTAAATTCTAAAAATATCTTCTCAAAAAATAAATTCTAAAAAAAATAGTGAACCCGTTTCTTGACAGATTTTGACTGTAAAAACGATTTATGAATGTGATTCGGATTAGACCAGTGATCGATCCCCGGTCGAACCGGTCTGATTTTGAAAACATGAATACTGATACTAACACGAAAAAAAAAATCAAGTTCGGTTCACAGATATCCGAACGCCCACCCCTACCTACAACATGTGAAGGGTTCGGGTTCGGCCGTAAAAATCATGGTTGGTTCCAAAAGCTCGTCGAGTAAATATCCCAAGTATTCCTATTATTTTTTAATGCAAATGTAAAATAATAATGAATTCTTCATAAACAGTTTTTTTCATTAATTATTATATTTAAATATTTTTTAATATTAAAAATAATATTAAAAATCTTATAATGAGTAATCTTGAAAGTTTTAAGGTATCGTTTGATTTTATTGTGAAGGCGATTGAGTTATAGTAATATGATTTTATGGGACAACATGATAACAAAAACTTGTGTGAGACGGTCTAATGGGTCGTATTTTGTGAGACAGATCTCTTATTTGGGTCATCCATGAAAAAATATTACTTTTTATGCTAAGAGTATTATTTTTTATTGTGAATATCGGTAAGGTTGACCCGTCTCACAGATAAAGATTCGTGAGACCGTCTCACAATAGACATACTGACATGATAATTATTGAAATGTTTGGTTGAGTTGAAAATATTATGATTATTATTAAAAATTTTATTTATTTGACCATTATTAAAAAAACTAATTATTATCACTGTTGTTCTAATTTTTTTACAATAAAAATTATTTTTATTTTCTTCCATTTAAGATTACTATTCAATTTTCAGAAATTTGTTTGGTGTAATTGGTGTGCAATTAGAAAAGCTGAGTCTGCTAAAAATAAATAGTTTGAGATGAGAATGATAACTTGAAAATCATAATTTAGTTGGAAATATTTTAGCTATGACTTCTTAATGGTGTCGCCAACCCTTGACATCGCAACAACACGAAAAAAATCTTCTGTAACATTTTTTCCGACGTTCTTTGTTAAACTAAGAATTGATCGGTAGACGTAACATGAAATATTGCAAAAGAATTTTTGTCGTTGCGATGTATGATATGGTTAGCGATGACAACCAACCATGGCGGAAAAGATATCGCAATCCCTTTGTCGACTACCATTCAAATAGTTAGCAAACATGTTTAAATAGATCGAGCAGAGCTGAAACTAGAACCTTGATTCGAACCAAATTCGAGCAGAAATATTAAATTAGTCTAGTATTTATTGAACTCGAGCCAGACAGAACGGATTTGCCCTCGAATTTTCGTCATATACAGATAGATACAACCGGTGGTTCGTTTACAGTTTGCAACCCTAGTTCATTGCCAACCTAGCTACAGCTTCTTGGAATCCAGATGTGAAGGAAGAATAGCAATGAATTGGGAACAAAATTAGTCCATCCAAGTGTGAAAACTATTTTTCATCTAAAATCAATAGCTAGTTTATCATGTTTTTCGTCCTCGTCGGGACAAATGCTTTTTCGAATACAAAATCCAGAACACCGAGGGATGTATTTGGATTGAATCATTTGAAATCAGGCGAAGAAATTAACAAGAATTCCATGGAGGATGTATTTGGATTGAATCATTCGAAATCAGGCGATGAAATGAACAAGAATTCCATATATACATAAAACACCGATACATGAATTACTCCATAGTTGAAACTGAATGGACCAATATGTAAGTTACTACAAAGTTCATGAACAAATTATTACCATTCAGCAAACGGGTGTCAATGGCATCGGAACAACCTTTTCCCTCGCCGGATCGCCGATTCCGTCGGCCACGTTCCTCACCACCTTCTTGAAAGCGAAGTGCAAGCAATTCGACATCGCGATCCAGCATAGAATCTCGTACACAAAATCAAAAGCAGGGTCGGAGATCGAGTTACCGGACGATTCATCCCAATTAGCACCTCCGTCTCCACCAAAGTTCCACCCCCGACGGCCGCCGCCGTCGCCCCCAAAATATCCATCACCGTTGTTACAACCTCCTCCGTCGCTGAAAACGAATAATTCATCTCCTCCAGATCCGTCATAATCAATGATCAGGGATTTCTGCTTGACGCGGCGGGTTCTACGGAGGCGTGGTTTGGTCAACGTCCTGGTGGGTGGAGGCCCTACCGCTGAGATACGGAAAGGTGCGGCGGAGGATGACGGCGGCGATGGGGGTTGATCTGGAGACGCGTCCGATGGAGACAGGACGTTGCATGGGCGATTGAGGAGGAAATTCGAGAAGGCCAATCCTTGCGTGGAATAAACAACGGGCGATATAGAGTCTGATATTACAGAGATTTCCATCGAAATTTCTTCAGAAATCGGATCTAGGGTTTGGAATTTGAGGGGAGAAAGTTCTTGGGAAGAAGATTTTTTTGAAGAACACGTCCGTTGAATGAAACTGTGGAGGGGTAAGTTTTGGGGGTTTCTAAATAAACAGAGCGAGTCTCGGAACGTTTCACATATCTTAATTCAATCTTTATCAATATACACAATAAAAATTAATATTTTTAGCATAAAATGTAATACTTTTTCATAGATAACCCAAATAAGATATCCGTCTCACAAAATACGACACGTGAGATCGTCTCACACAAGTTTTTCTCAAATAAATAATAATAAAAATTAACAAATTATCAAAAAAAATTCTTTTCAAAAAATTATAAAGTTAAGGAAACCGTCCCTTGAAAAAATGAATTTTTTTGTTCAAATTTCTTTAAATTATATTTTTTTAATTATTATTGATAAACTATATGAAACTTGTATCTTTATAAAATATTGTGCTAATTTATACACATACTAAATATCAATGAAATTATATTATTGATAAGAATAAAAATATGAATAACAAGATTAGGAAGCGATGTCCGAGTTTCATTTAGAAGTGGGCGTTTCTTAAGATAATGAGATAATTGTACAAATAGAAGTGGGAGTTTCTTATTGATTTAAATTGAGTATGAAAGTATTATGTGATTTTGTCTTTCTTAAGATAATGAGATAATTGTACAAATATATTTAAGCATATTGTTGATTTATTGAGATATTATATTTTTGTTAATGATTTGATGAGATATGATATCAATGTTTAAATAGAGTTTATTTCTAAACAAACTCTTATCTTCTCTTGTTTAACAGATTTCCTTATGAGATAAGGCTCTCATCTATAAAAAGGAAGACCAAGGATTTTGTAGGGCTGGCCGTTCTTTCTCAACATTATACACGCACGTTGCACGTTCTGAATCTTAGAGAAGAACACTTTCAACGTTACTGTTGCCCTGAAGACTGCCGATAGCAAGTGTTGCCTTGAGTGTTGGGAACATCTTCAGACAACATCCGTGACGAAGTTGGCCGAAGAGTGTTTCTGAAACTCTAGTTTTCGTTGACGTTTCTTTTGCTTTCTTATTTACATTTTAATATTGTTGGTTGTTTTAGAAAGCTTTATTTCTCAACTTGTTGAGAAAATTGATTTTTATCATAATCACTAGTGATAGGTTTTTGTGTAAACGATTTGGTTTTCTAGTGATTAATTTTTGCCATAAGGCACCGCACAAGTATTTATACTTGTGCATATTCAATCTTGTCCATCGTATTTATTTAAAGCAAATTTGTATTACAAACTTTAATTTTCCGCTGCATGTTGTCCGAGATGTTGTAACATCTGGCACAACACTTAATTCTGATTAAACACAAATTCACTATTTTACATCATATTCTGATATTTTCATTATTTTTATTATCTGTCGGACAAAATAAATCCTAACGAGTGGTATCAGAGCTTCCACTTGACATACTAAGTGTTGATTCTGGCTTTTGTTTTGTGTTGACAGAATAAATAATCAATGGATACATCACTTGCTAATGCAGCGCTTTGACCACCAGTCCTAGATGGAACCAATTACAGCCTATGGAAGGTCAAAATGAGATACTACATAAAATCCTTAGATGAAAGGGCATGGCAGCATGTCATCAATGGATGGACTTCACCAAGCATGACAGATCAAGATGGTGACAGCCTACCAAAACCCGAAACTGACTGGACTGCTGATGAAGTGCAAAGTTCGAACTATACCTCAAAGGCCTTGAATGCTATATTTACGTCAATTGACACAAACATGTTCAGTTTAATCACAAACTGTACTTCTGCTAAAAGCGCATGGGATACCCTCCAAAGACACTATGAAGGTTCCGAAAGTGTGCGACGAAACAGATTGAGAATGCTTTCTTCCAAATTCGAGATAATGAGGATGGAAGAATCTGAGAACATATTGGAATATGATCGTCGCCTACGAGAAATTGCTAATGAGGCGTTCAGTCTTGGAGATCCCATCTCTAATGAACGACTAGTTAGTAAGGTTCTCCGTTCTTTGCCTGAAAGAGTCAACATAAAAATCTGTGCGATAGATGAAGCCAAGGATACGACGCAAATGGCTTTGGAAGACCTTATCAGTTCACTTCGGACTTTTGAGATGAACTTAGACATGCATGCAGAAGAAGGATAAAAGGAAAGCAATTGCATCCAAGCTTCAAACAACACCTACAATGACCTAATTCAAATATCCCAAGAAGTCAATGAATCAGATCTTTGTGAGGACTCTATCTCCTTTATCACAAAAAAATTCGGGGATTATTTGAAAATAATTAGAGATAAGAAGAAGGATGCACAATCCTCAAAATTTCCAAGTCTTCCTACACCTGAAAGACCACAAAGACTTTCTGGCAAACAACAATCTCAACCGAGGAATGAAGGCAGAGAGAAATTTGACTCAAAGAAGTATGACTCAGTGCAATGTAGAGAGTGTAAGGGGTTTGGTCACTATGCCAATGAATGTGCCAACATATTGCGGAAAAATAAAGGCTACAATGTTTCCCTAAGCGATGAAGAATCTGATGTGGATGAGAAATACGCTGATGACGATAATCAAACCTCCTTGACTGCACTATTGACAGAAAAACACTGGCTGCAAGTGAACCCTTCAGGTGTTGCCCTAGGTGTTGCCACACCTGTCCGCAACATCTGCGAAAAATCAGTCTGTTTACAATCTACAGCTTCTGAAAATTCGAATGTAGATGATGAATTGGAAGTTGATAATGAAGATATCACTCTTGAGAGTATACAAAAACTCTATGAAGAGTTGTTTGAAGATTGGACTAAAAGAAACAAGTTGAACTCAAGTCTCATGAAGGAGAACATCGATCTAAAAGCCGTGGTTGCCAAACTTGAAGTAATCCTGAGCAAAAAGGATTTGGAACTAGGTAAAACCAAGGACGAACTTCAAAAGGCAACTGAGACTTTGTCCAAATTCAATTCAAGCACATCCAAGCTTGATTCCATACTTTTGATGGGAAGAGATGACAAGAAAGGCTTAGGTTTCAAAGACAGTGTGTTCGAAATTGGTGAATCCTCAAATTCAACTGTTTTTGTGAAAGGAAAAGCTGATACATCAACACAGCCTCAACCCACGCCCTCAATCAAAAGTGATCATCCGAAAAGACAACATGCTGCACCCGTTCCTAAGAAAAGAAAACACATGTATGTATGTCATTACTGTTTTAAGCCTGGACATATCAGGCCCTACTGTTTTAAACTCAGGGATGACTGCATGAATCGAAAGTCGAGTCGGATGTTGCCCCGAATGTTGTCCAACATTTCCCGAAACACCTCCCACCATCGACCTACAGTAAGACAAATTTGGGTACCAAAGGTAAAGACTCGCTGTAAAGTTGTCTATACTTCTTTAAAAACTAACACTGCAGGTTATTGGTATTTTGATAGTGGAAGCTCACGCCACATGACGGGATCACGAGAATATCTTATCTATTATGTTGAACAAAAATGTGGTAGAGTAACCTATGGAGGGGGAGATAAAGGAAAAATTGTTGGAAAGGGAACCTTGAATGTTGAAGGACTACCAAAGCTCCACAATGTGCTTCATGTTGAAGGATTAAATTCAAATTTCATAAGCATAAGCCAATTGTGTGATGATAATTTGCATGTGAAGTTCGATAAACATACTTGTGAAGTTTTTGATGAAACTAACATGTGCATAATGACAGGTACAAGGTCTTCGGATAATTGCTATCAAATAGGTGAAGAACGTTCATGAAAACATGCACAAATTACTGAACTCGACCTTTGGCATCAAAAACTCGGTCATGCAAACTTCAAAACCTTGAAAAAATTGAGTAAGTACGATGCTGTACGAGGTATGCCTAATCTTTCATCTGGTATACCATATGTGTGCGGAGCTTGTCAAAAAGGTAAACAGATTCGCATGTCGCATCCAGTGTTGCCAACATTTGGAACAACACGCTGTCTGGAGTTACTACATATGGACCTTATGGGTCTTATGGAAGTTGAAAGCCTCGGAGGTAAGAAATATTCCTTTGTGTGTGTTGATGATTTCTCACGTTTTTCATGGGTTAGATTTATTAGAGAGAAATCAGATACTTTCAATGTAGTCAAAACTTTGATCAAAAGAATCACCAACTTCCACAACCTGAAGGTGACAAGGATCAGGACTGATCATGGTAAAGAATTTGAAAACTCTTTATTCTCATCTTTTTGTGACAGGAAAGGAATTTGATATGAATTTTCAGCACCAAAAACCCCACAGCAAAATGGCATTACCGAACGCAAAAATAGGACGTTGCAAGAAATGGCAAGGGTGATGCTAGCTTCGAATAGTATTTCAAAGCGTTTTTGGGCAGAGGCCCTAAATACGGCTTGTCATATTTCAAATAGGGTGCATTTAAGAAGTGGTTCAACCATGACTTCTTATGAAATAATCATGGGAAAGAAGCCTAATCTTAAATATTTTCATGTTTTTGGTTGTGTGTGTTACACTTTGAATGACAGGGATCAACTTGCTAAGTTTGATTCAAAGAGTGATAAGTGTTTATTTTTGGGATATGCCACTGATAGTCGTGCTTATCATATGCTTAACTTAAGAACTAGGACTATTGTGGAATCTATTAATGTTGTTTTTGATGATTGTGCAGATCTCAAGAAGAAAACTGCTGAAGATAATGTGGAAGACCTACTGGAAATTCCAATCATACTGGAGAATGCAGATGTTGCCCCAGATGTTGCAACATCTGGCACAACATGTGACACTGAAGTCACCAAATCGCAAGAAGATGCTCACAGCGATGATGAGTCAGTGGATGATGGATCGTGTATTCCAAGCAAAATCCAAAAGAATCATCCAGCATCTCAAATCATTGGAGGGATGCATGAAGAAGTTCGAACCCGAAAGAAAGACAAAGTTGACTATCGAAAAATGGTTGGACTAGTGTGCATGAGTACCAACTACTCAAAGGTTAGATTTTCATGCTTTGTATCTCAACTTGAACCTAAAAATGTCGATGATGCACTAAAAGATGAGTTCTGGATCAATGCTATGCATGATGAGCTTGAAGAGTTTGTTCGAAATGATGTTTGGACTTTAGTTCCACCCCCTGATCATGGCAATATAATTGGTACAAAATGGATTTTTAAAAATAAAACTGATGAGTCAGGGAACATCATTCGAAACAAAGCAAGGTTGGTTGCTCAAGGATACACTCAGGTTGAAGGGGTTGATTTTGATGAAACCTTTGCACCTGTTGCCCGCATTGAGTCAATCCGACTTTTGCTAGCCATTGCATGCTTTATGAAAATCAAATTGTTTCAAATGGATGTTAAAAGTGCATTTTTGAATGGTATCTTGTGTGAAGAAGTATATGTTAGACAGCCTAAAGGATTCGAGGATCCACATAATCTTGATCATGTGTACAAGTTGAAAAAGGCTCTCTATGGCTTGAAGCAAGCACCTCGTGCTTGGTATGGCAGACTGACTGAATACCTACTCGAAATCGGTTTCAAAAGAGGTGAGGTAGATAAGACTCTGTTTATTCAAAAATCCAAAGGTGAGATCCTTATTTGTCAAATCTATGTTGATGATATAATCTTTGGTTCTTCGTCTCAAAAGCATGCTAATGATTTTGTTGAGTGTATGTCTTCTACCTTTGAAATGAGCATGGTTGGTGAGTTGAGTTACTTTCTTGGTTTGCAAATTAAACAATTGCATGATGGCATCTTTTTGTGCCAAAGTAAGTACGCCAAAAATCTGATAAAGAAATTTGCTAATGAGAACACCAAGCACATGAAGACACCTATGGGCTCAAATGAAAAATTATCCAAAGACGATGCTGCCGAAAATGCTGACAACACCCTATATCGCAGCATCATAGGAAGTCTCTTGTACTTGACTGCTAGCCGACCTGACTTAATGTTTAGTGTTTGTTTGTGTGCTAGATATCAATCTAATCCTAAGATTTCTCACTTAAAAGCCGTAAAACGTATCTTACGATACATAGCCGGAACCATTGAATTAGGATTATGGTATACACGCGAAACCAACTCTAATCTAGTAGGGTTCTCAGATGCTGATTGGGCTGGGGATTTAGACGATAGAAAGAGTACTTCTGGAGGATGTTTTTATCTAGGAAATAATTTGATCTCATGGCATAGTAGAAAACAGAACTGTGTGTCACTTTCAACCGCTGAATCTGAATATGTGGCAGCTGGAAGTGGTTGCACTCAACTTTTGTGGATGAATCAAATGATAGAAGATTATGGATTAAAGAGTGAACCTTTGGTTATGTACTGTGACAACTCAAGTGCGATTAACATTTCAAAAAATCCAGTACAACACTCTCGAACAAAGCACATTGACATAAGACATCATTTTATTCGAGATCTTGTAGAAAAAGGATTGATACGAATGGAGTTTGTTGATACAAATAACCAACTGGCAGACATATTCACTAAAGCATTAGACTTTGAGAGATTCTTCAACCTTAGGAAATCTCTCAACATGTGTGCAATGTAATCATTCTTGGATATTGTCTCAGATGTTACAACATCTCCGACAACATCTACCATGCATTTGCATTTTTAGGACCTAGACATACTGCATTACATTCATAATGTGATATGGTGTGTTGAAACTGTGTAGCATAATTTTCTGACGCACTTACAATTCTGAGTTATCTCTTAAAACTTCACACCTTTACATATTAGTCACAAAAGAAGAGTGATCATTTGACCTGAATCAATGTGACAAGTAATCCTAGAAGAATCTGAAAATTGTGACTTAAAATCATTTGGTCTGTGGTTAGAAGGAAAGATGGAAAAAGCTGCCTAAAGTAGCCCAATGAAGGCTGAACACTTAGTACGGGAGCTACCCCTTCTAAATGTTAACACAGAAATAGAAGAAAATGGAAAAAGCTACCTAGAAGAGTCCATTGAAAACTGTTCTTCTAGTGTGGGAGCTGCCACTTCTATGTTCAGAAAGGTTATAAGTTAGTGTGAAGCAAAACTAAAAATTGTTTATGGAATTGTAGGTGTGGTCAGAAGATGTTGCCAACATTTGTGACAACACCTCATCTGTACACATATCTCATATTTGTTCTCATTTTCTATTTATGTTACATTCTGTTATTAGGCATCCATAAGTCATGCATAAACATTAAACTGTGAATTTTGTCATGTCATAAGGATATTCGTATGAGAAAAAAAAAATTCTATTCAAATCCAATTTTTACAGGAAATCGAAATCATGTGCTCTTTAATGTTAAATGGAGCTAAAATTCGATATGGGTTTTATTTCTGGACTTATTTTGAAAAGTAATTGCACATAATTGTCGAGACCATTTTTTGAAGATAGCAACGGTTAAATCCCGTAGTCTTTTTTACCGTTGGACTGAGTCAATTACTGATATGGCATGTTACCGTTGCACTGTAGGCTTATGCTTATCCGTTTGATTTACATAGCCTAAATTATCATTACTTGCCTAATTGTTTCTCGAATTTTCTTGCTCGCAAATTCCTCTTCTATTCTTCGTTTTGGGCAAATTTTTCTCACAATCTAAACAATGGCAGGAAAGGGTTTTGATCCTCACGCTATCCGCAGTGAAATGGGTCACACAGAGGATGTTGCCCCTTCTCCGACAACATCCGATGCAACACCCACAGGTTCCAACTTACAAATCATCCCTGCTGCTCTTACACCGGAACCCCTGGAGATTATTGCACCTGGTGAGTCTGGGAATGTCCTGGACATTGATAACCCACCTATCATCAGGGTTTTTGATCCACCCTCTCCTCCAAAAAGACGCTCAAAAAGGCAGGCCGGCTACAACCCTGATCTTACTCCCGGGAAGAGATTTCGTTACAAGGGCCAACCTTCCACTCGCCCTTCGTTGATTGATCCTGCAGCTACTTCGGGAGATGACTCTGCTGATGGTGACTACGAATTGGTTGCTAGTAAAAAACCTGCACCTCGGGTTGCTGTTACCCTTTCATCGTCTTCCTCGGACCAGGATGTTGATGCTCTTTCTGATACTGCTCCTCCCCCCACACAACCCTCGCAGAATCTTTTTAAAGAAAGTGAGGATGAAATTTTGTTGGCCCAATTTATGGCCAACTTGAAAACTCAGAAAGGTAAAGCCTCATCTGCCTCTACTGCTCCCCGAATTTCTAAGAGTCCTACTGCATCAAGCCAGTCTACTGCTAAATCTGCTGAGGGAACGGTTTCTGGTGGTGCAAGCAAACCAAATACTCCTGACCCAATGGCTGTCGACTCAGATGTTGCGGCCACTGAGGACAACATTGATCTTTCTGCTTATGATCTGGCCACCAGTTACAACAACATGTTTTACTCTGAGACGGCATTCTCCAATTGGCCTCTCTATGCAACTCGAGAATTTGTTGCGGAACGCAATGTGGATTTGGAAGCTTTTTCCCGGTACAATTTAATCGAGTTTCTGAGATCTCGAGGTCTGTTTTCCACAACCTCGTCTGTTCTTCCGTACTGTCATAAGGTCGTCCTCGAATTCTATGGTAATCTCTCTTCGAGTGTTGGCGATCCGCGATCGGCAAAATTTGGACAAGTTTTTGTGCGAAACAGGTTGTACAAATTCACCTCCGATGTCATTAATACACACTATGGTACACTTGCTGTTACTGAAGGTTCTCTTCCAGATTTAGATGAAGTGATTTCTGTTCTCACTGGTGGAATGGTCAGTAAGTTTCCCCTCCATCCCCATAAGGTCTCAGCTGCAACACTCACATCACTCTATTCAGTGCTGCACAAGATTGCCATCCACAATTGGACTCCGACCTCCAATACCACTGTTGTCACCAAGGCTCAGGCGCTGACTCTCTTTGCTATTGGGAACTCAGCCTTCAATTTTGGGTGCCTGGTGTTCAACACGGTTCTGCAGTATGCCAACGGGGGATTGAAATCGTCCAGACTCCCTTTTCTATCTCTCATTTATGGAATTCTGGTGTCTCAGGGGTTCGTTAAGGACATTGGTGAACCTTCTATAACAGAAAGCGTACTTTTGAAGATTGCTCTTGCTCTTCTACACGGAAAGAGGAAGGTTGATCTTCCTTGGAATGCCACTACCACCGTACCCTCTACTGCTGGTCCTTCTCTGCATTCCACCTCTGACACATCACCCCCTGCTGCTGGACCTCCTTCACATATCACCGATTCTCCACCCACATCGGGGTATTTGAAGATTCCAGTTGCTGGTGCTCAGGCTCATCTTGATCATGCAAGTAAAAAGATTGCCCAGGCCAAGGCCGATTTGGCTTACTATGAGAATTTGACTACTACCATCGAGGTTTTGTTGGCAGTAGGCGTCTTTCATGGACAAAAAAGGGGAGATGATAATGCTTGTCCATCTGGAACTAAGGATGAAAGTGATGACGAAGAGGCTGACAGTGATGATGATGAGAATGATGAATGAGGGTTATTTTTTCTGGTTTCGATGTTTCTGCTCTAGTGTTAGTGTTTTGCGTTTTTGTTAGTTGTGACGAGACTCTTATACTTTTACTCTTTGAGTAAGTTTGTTTTGTGCAGGTGTTGCTCTGAATGTTGCCAACATTACTAACAACACTTTTGCTAACAGTATCTTATTCAGGGGGAGACAAACATTCTTGAATTCAGGGGGAGTTAATTTGAGCTAACAAGGATAAATAGAATTGATCTCATTTTGTCCAAGAAAGGCAAAAAGGGGAGATTGAAGGGAAATAATATTGTCGAGTTTGTTAGAATTATAGAATTAAATTATTTCCCTAATTATATCTTTCCTTATTGATTTAAATTGAGTATGGAAGTATTATGTGATTTTGCCTTTCTTAAGATAATGAGATAATTGTACAAATATATTTAAGCATATTGTTGATTTATTGAGATATTATATTTTTGTTAATGATTTGATGAGATATGATATCAATGTTTAAATAGAGTTTATTTCTAAACAAACTCTTATCTTCTCTTGTTTAACAGATTTCCTTATGAGATAAGGCTCTCATCTATAAAAAGGAAGACCAAGGATTTTGTAGGGCTGGCCGTTCTTTCTCAACATTATACACGCACGTTGCACGTTCTGAATCTTAGAGAAGAACACTTTCAACGTTACTGTTGCCCTGAAGACTGCCGATAGCAAGTGTTGCCTTGAGTGTTGGGAACATCTTCAGACAACATCCGTGACGAAGTTGGCCGAAGAGTGTTTCTGAAACTCTAGTTTTCGTTGACGTTTCTTTTGCTTTCTTATTTACATTTTAATATTGTTGGTTGTTTTAGAAAGCTTTATTTCTCAACTTGTTGAGAAAATTGATTTTTATCATAATCACTAGTGATAGGTTTTTGTGTAAACGATTTGGTTTTCTAGTGATTAATTTTTGCCATAAGGCACCGCACAAGTATTTATACTTGTGCATATTCAATCTTGTCCATCGTATTTATTTAAAGCAAATTTGTATTACAAACTTTAATTTTCCGCTGCATGTTGTCCGAGATGTTGTAACATCTGGCACAACACTTAATTCTGATTAAACACAAATTCACTATTTTACATCCTATTCTGATATTTTCATTATTTTTATTATCTGTCGGACAAAATAAATCCTAACATATATAATTTGATTTTTAGTTTATGAAATATTGATGATGGGTTTGTTTTTAAAAATATCTGGCCAATTATTTAAATAGGCACATTTTTTAGGCCAAAAAATCTATTAATTAAATTCTCAAAATATTAAACCTATTATTTAAACATGCCCATATGTTGAACTACTTTATTTTGATAATTATATTTTTGAAGCAAAATTTGTAATGCTATTATTATAGATTACAATGTTAAATGGTTTGATATTTATAACATGTAGTTTAGAAAATTTTAAATTATATTAAAGAATAAAGTAGGGTTCTTGTGAGATGGTATCACGAATGTTTATCTGTGAGACGCGTCAACCCTACCGATATTCATAATAAAAAGTAATGCTCTTAGCATAAAAGGTAATACTTTTTCATGAATGACCCAAATAAGAGATTCATCTCACAAAATACGGTCTGTGAGACAGTCTCACACAAGTTTTTACCTAAAAAATAATCAAAATATTTTTATTTCATTTTTTTTTTAAAATTGTTCATCCTAGAACCGAGTTTGGTTTTAAAGTAATAATGGGTCATAGCTTTTAATTAATAATAATTTTGTTTGATTTATAACTTTATAAACCGATAATATTAATTTGGTTCAAGTTTTTATCATAAACCTGAATAGTTCGATTTTGTCACTTTTAATATAAACTCATGGACTAACACAATATCCCGTCAACAAAACATGTTGTATTCTATTGATCGACTGTAGAAACTATTTGATATAAGAGCATGTATCTTGTGAGACGGTCCACGGATCTTTGTCTGTGAGACGTGTCAACCCTACCGATATTCACAATAAAAAGTAATATTCTTTGCATAAAAAATAATATTTTTCATGGATGACCCAAATAAGAGATTCGTTCACAAAATATGACCCGTGAGACCGTCTCACACAAGTTTTTATCATGATTATAATTGTCTTATTTGGCAATAGAGATATCAAAATATTTAAAATAGTTGAGGTCCATTCCGCCCCCTTGCGAATAAGATGCCAAGAAATTTGTCTCACTTGTGAGTTTTTCTAGTAGACTAAAAAAATAATCTATTCCCGATTGAAATTATCGAATTCGAGCTAAATTTAGTCATTTTAGAACTTTTTAAGAGCTGAATTTGAATCTAATTTTTTTTTTAATAGTATTGAATAATAATATTTTGTGAATATAATATATTATATAAATATATTTCGAAAAAAATTTAACCTTTTTTTGGAACAAGATTTCGAACAATTTGGAAATATTTTCGACTATTTCAAGCAAAACTCGAACAAAAAGATGTAATAGGGGTCAAATTCATAAATGCACCCAAGAAGTTGACATGAGAATGATATTCTCACCCTATCTATTTTGAGAATTTCTGTTTGGTAAAAATTTGTGTGAGACGGTCTCACGGGTCGTATTTGTGAGACGGATCTTTTATTTAGGTCATCCATAAAAAAATATTACTTTTTATGCTAAGATTATTACTTTTTGTTGTGAATATGAGTAGAGTTACCCGTGTATCAGTGAAACCTACTCTTTCTTTTTATACAAATCTACAGATCCATCGACCCCTGTCCGCAAATGTGTTTTCGTCGACACACGGGCTCCCACAACCCATTATAAATCCATAAAAATTCAATCTTTCAACATCCCACTTAAGAAAATTAAGAAAATTTCACGATAATTTAAAGGAGGAGATGGGGTTGTTTGATTTGGAGAAGCATTTTGCTTTCTACGGAGCTTATCATAGCAATCCCATCAATATACTGATCCATATGATATTTGTTTGGCCGATTCTGTTCACAGCTTCGGTTCTTCTATATTTCACGCCACCTTTGTTCAAGCTCTCTGCGATTCGATCACTTGACGATGGTTTCTTGATTTTCAATTACGGGTTCTTGTTCACTGTAATCTATGCCTTTTATTACGTTGGTTTAGATAAAAAGGCGGGTTCTTTGGCTGCGTTCTTGGTTGTTCTCTGTTGGATTGGCAGCAGCGCTCTTGCTCATAGCCTGGGGTTCTCTTTGGCTTGGAGGGTAATTCATTTTTTCTTCTTCTTTTATATGACTTTTTCTCGCGTCTCTGTATTAGAAGTGGTTAAGCTATTTCGAGAGCATCCCAGCTAGACTTGACTGTCACAGCTTTAAGCACCTCCATCAAGTGGTGCCATTCTGGAAAATTTTCTATCTTAATTCTCGTGTGGGATGACATGAAACAAAAGGGGAGAACTTCCTCTGTCCCCTGCTAATGTGTAAGTTTGAGAGTTTAACCCTCAAAAATAGATGTGGATTGGAGCAGCACAACGGAAATTTTATAGTTGTTCATCTCTGCTAAATGTTAATGAAAATTATGATGGGCTGTTTGAAATTCTTATGGATTTTGTGTTCCTACTCTGCTTGTCACCTGTCTAGAAAGATACTATGGTTTAGCCTCATGCATTTTTCCAAATTAAAGTTCAATTTATTGCTGATGATGACCATCATTGAACCAGGTTGTCCTTGCATCTCAATTACTGTGCTGGACTGTACAGTTCATAGGCCACGGTGTGTTTGAGGTAATTGTTTTGATCATGTGTCATTTATCATTAGCTTCCATCGTTCTTCTTGAGAAAATTATATGAATCTCGTTCTAGATATGTATGTCCAAATCAATCAAATTTATGAGATGAAAATCATAATTATTGAAGGCAGACTTGTGAAACTTAAACTTTTGACTACAAGAAATTTGAGGATTTTTACATCTGGAATATGCTTCTTCGATATATTTTGGTATTTACACAGGTGGTAGATGTAAGCATTTTATAGTTGATTCATACGCCAGAGTAAACATTTTAAAACCTTGTGTGAGCTAGGTGTATTTCTCTTCTGGTTTATCCATGAAACATTTTCTTTGTAATGGCATCAATTATTTTTAGAGAAGTTTTTGTTTGTTTGTTTTTTTAAAATTTTTATCTCAAGTGTAGAAACGAGCACCTGCTTTGCTGGACAATCTCGCACAAGCATTCCTCATGGCACCTTTCTTTGTATTACTAGAGGTAAACTTATTGGTTGTATTTGAATCTTTTGCAAAATTCACAGAATTTGTATTGGTATCCAGTGATTTTTTTTGTTCCATACTATTTTGTTGCTTGCAGGCTCTGCAGTCTTTCTTTGGATACGAGCCATACCCGGGATTTCATGCTAGAGTCAAGGCGGAGATTGATGCTGACATTAAAGAGTGGAAGGACGACAAACAGAAGAAAATTTCTTAACCTCAATGGTATCAGGTACCTGTTAATACTGAAAGTGCATGTTGCCAAGAAATGAATGTGTGCTTATGTCGAATCTTCATGTTCGCTGTTGCTACATTAAGATCAATGGTAGATATCATGTATCTGTATTTTCATTCTGACTCCGTGACTTGTAAACTTGAATCACATGGATGATGCTGGTTTTTGTCGTGTGAATACTTGCTCCCATTTTCGGATATACCAGGAGAGACACTTGCATTTATCGTAATCATAGAGAGGTGAAATGAGACTTAGTTTAACAATATTGTTGGGTTGATATAATAATATATTTTATGATGCAAAACTTTTATATCTAAACGTACACAAAGTATTCCAAACTCTATAAATTTCTCTGGATGTGAGTGTCATCACCGGATAAGTTGTCCCAAGAACCCATGTATACCAGACCCTAATTTATTTTTTAATATTTCTACAAGGAATGGGTGTCCCAACACAAACTGACAAGAATTCAAAAAAGATTAGCTAATAACTTGCATGTGGTTTGATATTGAAGCAAAATCCCGAAGAATTTGATTATACCGTTTTGTCCAAAGCATGACGGGCTCCATGAGCTGAGTGTTCAAGAAGCTCGATATCTCAGGTACAGCTCTGTATTTAACCAATGAAGTAGATGGCGATGCTGTGAGCTTCTCTATGGAAACACCAATTTCACATTACAGATTTCATACTACTGAAATGAATTGAACAAGGGCTTGATATTACTGAAACAGAGCTCAACCAAGGTATGCACGGTCAACGGAAATGGAGTCCCAATAACAAAGCAAAGCAAGAAACAAGCATATCTAATGCCTGTTCACTTGCTACATAAAATCTTTGTCCCCTTCAAAATAACAGGGTGCATAAAAGGAATTCAAAGCTTAATGTGTAATGGCTTGTAGGCTTGGTGATCTGCTTTGGAATCCTTTTCTGATGTTCAATGGAGACGATTTGCCTAAAATGCAATGGAAAGATGGATCCAAGCAACGCTTGAGTGAAGAACATTGCTTTGGTCAATTCAAACCTTGTAAACATCATCCCTTTACATGGATTATATTGAAGGCAGTCATCGCGGTACAGATGTTGAATTTGCTGTCATCATTTTTCTTATTTGCCTGGTTTTTCAGTTGCTTCCTTCACATTCTTTTCAATTTCTTTTCTCTCCAAAAGCAATGGCAACTAAAAGCTCCATTCTTGGGATCTTTCGGTTACTCCGTCACCATATGAAATGAATATCGATATACTGTATATCTTATCAGGAAGTATCACCATTCTGTTTTTTAATATTTCATCCTTTTTCTCAGTAAAATTCTTGCCCGCCTAACATGAAAGATCGAGTAACAGATTCGTTTGTAGGATCCATGCCGGCCAGAATTCGATAATTCATCAGTACACTTCAGAGCGGATGCAAAATCACCCATCCCCCCTGATAACTCCTATTCAGTAACTTGTATAAGAATGCATTTGGCAGCATACCCAACTTCAGCATATCTGCTTGCAGTATCATAGCATCAAATACTAACCTCACTAATTAATGACATATAATATTAGTTTTTAAAATATAAAATAATAAAAACATATAATGATTATAATCACACCAATACAATTGAACAATATATAAAAAAAATTTATTTGATATCAAATTATAATTTAGATTAAATTTAATATACACGCGTGCCAAAAATCGCAGTTTTCGTAGTCTTGGTAGTTTTTATCTTTTAAAGTCGTTACACTGCTTATTTGTATCTAAGTTCTTACGCATGTTTTTATCTATTTTTAAATTCATTAAACTGATTATCCGTATCTAAACTCTTTGTCGAATATTGTATGATTGGTGCTTTTGCGACTTTACACATTCAAAATAATTTAAATAAATATATACAATTGTCTTGATCTAATCTCTTATCACATATTGTTTTTGGTTATAAGCAAAAAAATTATTTTTTGTCTATGAATTTTTTTTTTCAAAGAGAATATAAACTTCACAAACTACATAAAACTCTTACACATATTTTTGTTGAATAAAAAATGAAAAGTAAGCACTCTTTCAAATTACATTTTGTAATTCTCTAATAAATTATACTTTCCAAGAATATAAAAGCAATAAAGTTTTTGAGTTTGAGGCAACTCAAATACACCACTATAATATTTAATTTATGGATTAATTTTTCTTACTATGGATGATTTATCACCAATCACATTAATTTATTTTCAATTAATAATGAATCCCTTAAAAGGTTGTCTTAAAGTGGTGAAATAAATGTTTCAAATGATTTATTTTCACCATATATATACATACATTATATATATATATATATGTGTGTGTGTGTGTGTGTATACACACCTTTTCAAGATTATTGAAATAGAATTTGGGTAAGCTCTTAGTTAATGCAAATTTCCACAATCTATGAAATGAAGTTTATGTAAATTCTTATCCAAACCATGAGTGATAAAACAAAGGGAAAAAAAACATTCCTCGCTAATTAAAGATTTCTCGCGTAGAGACGAGCTTGAAATTTTGCGAAACCCAAAAATCATATAGAAATTTGACTACATATTTGAAAAAAACCCAAAAAAGAAAGAAAACTTATTAATTTGGATGGAGAGAGTATTAATTGCATTATTACTTATCCCATTCATACACAAAAAGTGGGAGATTTTTATAATTAATGACCCTCTAATACTCATTCAAAAACAGTGGAAAAGAATTAAATTTTATAGAACCGAAATAAATNAGAAGAAACTCGTCTGAATTTCCAATTCAATTAGTACAAAAATACTCTGGATTAAGTGTTCATTTTATTATTAATAATTATGAATATCTCCATCGTTGAAGCTGCCAAACAGGTACATAATTTTTTTCCTTTGAACTTTGAATCGTTAAAATGTTTTTTTTGTCGTCGTCTGATGTAAAACCACGATTTTATCGTTTTCTAATTAATTATAGTCTTATATTCTTCGTTAAATTGATGTACTACGTGATTTCGAATGTACAGTTTGAGTCGATAATCTAAAATTTATTTTAAGAAAAGTGGAGTAAGATAATTACTTTAAGCGCGTATGATTGATAATTGGTTCATAATAACATAAAGTAAATGGCTGATTATTGAATTATTATTGTTATATTTTTTTGAATATATAAATCTACAGAGGAAAAATTAATTATGAGATTTGATATTATGATAAATGTTGATTTGTTAATAAATTTTTAGCATTAATTAAATCAACGTTGTTTATTTCTTTTTATAGGTCGAGAATGCTGTTGAACGTAACGACGACGTTCCACAATGGCTCTACGGATTTCTATCGAAGACGTTCTTCGATAAATGTCGATCCCATGAAGCCCAAAAGAACGACTTGAACAGGTACTGCATCACTTGCGACGCGATCATTTGCAAGTTCTGCATAATTTCCGACAAGCACGACGAGCACGACTTGCTCACGATCTACCGTCACGTCTACCAAGACGTCGTCCCTCTCGATCAAATGAACAACCATATCAACTGCAAGAGGATCCAGGTATTTAAATAAGATGTACAATAGCCAGATTCGTCCGGTAAGGTGGTCTGTTTTGACTTGATACGATAAGTTGGGGTTTTCCTGTATTTTAACCATAACAGTTAGAATGCTGATATAATGTCTGATATTGTTGACATGACGCTGATGTTGTTGATGTGCTCGATACCACGAGTAAATCATGACAGCTTAAAAATACTAAAATAGGGCAACTTATAGGATGATTTTGGTTAGTTTGCTTATAATTAAGGATGTGTTTATAATGTAATAAATATTTATTTTTCCTTAAAACTATATATATTTTTTATTAGTATATAATTAATTTTTAATTTTCTTGTAATTTGTAGCCATATAAATGTAACAAAAAATGGGTGGTGTCTTTGACTCCACTCCCACACAATGGGTCTGGTGCACTGATTGAAGGGGATGGAGCTTGCATTGTTTGCCGCAGAAAGTTGACCGAGCCCGGACGCTTTCGTTTCTGCTCTATAGCTTGCAAGGTATTTATTCGCAATAATACTTAAAGTGTCGCGAGTTGTGACATACACGATACATATGATCACTTGTATTAAACGATAATCTTAGAGTTATAAAAAAGTTTCATTAGTCTGCTAAAAATTAGTTTATACAGCAATTTTAACGTTAATTAATAATATATATAATATAATAAGTGGTCAAATTCTTTAAATTTTGACTGATTTAGTAAAAAATTATTGAAATATTTTTACAAAACTAATTTTTTAAAATCTTGACTCAACCTTTGGGAATTATATTTGAAGAATGATTCATTATGATCCAGCTTGAAGCATATACCGGTGGAGAGACTGTTACGATTTCACGTCGTGAGTCTAGAGAGGGAACATCTTCCGGGAGAGCGGCGGCGACGACTAGGGAACCCCAAAATGGAAGTTACCGGAGGCGGAGCAGGAAAGGAGTGCCTCATAGGTCCCCTTCAAGATGATATGGCTGGATTTAATAATTTAAATTAATAAAACTTTTTATATTTGTGTTGCTTTATTGTTACAATAATGACTTTCTTTTGTCTATTGATCTGTTTTACAATAAAAATGGTATATTTATTTGTCCAAATTTGATATCATCTAAAATTCGCTAATTTCACTTGTTTAAATCTTAAAACCTCAACTATCGTCGGACTCATGGCGAATTCCGTCTCTAATACAATTTTTTTTGTAGTGTAAAATCTCGTCGGGCTCATGGAAAATTCATTAATCTTGTTCATTCGCCCGTTTAAAATCAAAATAACATATTTTTTTGTTCAAATTTTGCATAGGAAAATTAACAAAATTTATAGAAAAGAGAATTGGCCGTGTTTGGATTATATGTTTATTAGTTATGCGTAGGTGAAAAAGGGTTAAAAAACATTGAGGTTGCATTTGGATTAATGAATTTCAATTGTATTTTTTTTAACTAATTTTAGAGAAATAAGACAGTACACTTCAAATTCACCCTTTGTATGTTTATATAGTGTTTCATGTTAATGATGATAAATTTTAAATTCAATCGATAATGAAGATATTTAAAATTCATTATCTTTTGTCTAATTAAAGTGTAAATAAATAAGATATGCATTTAATATCTCATCTATTATTTCATTATTAACAAGAAAACTATAATCGAAATTCATGAATTACAAATACATCCATCAAATGCATCTGAGGTCATTTGACAACACTAACTCGGGATGTGAAAAATGTCGAGAATAGAGAGCGGAAAAAAAGGAAAAAAGGAATGGGTGGCTAGAAAGGCACACCTTCATTATGTATTGGAAACAAAGCAAGAAATTTCATCATATGATTGAAAAAGCATACTGTTGGCTCAAGAATTTTTATGTTTAGATGTTAACAAATAATTGAGACAAAATTGACTTAATCTAACTAATCTAGTCGAACAAAACTGATACTGTCCCAAACTGAAATATCTCTTATCAGATTATCAGTTTTCTTCATTCAATTTCAAGGCTTTCATTTATCTGAATGAAACTCAGCCAGTCGAGCATGTCTTGAAAAGAATTGTATCTGATAATTTAAAGATTTTTAAGTGCTAAGACAATATTGTATTTCACTACATTTGAATATCAGTTTGCATACCATCTATTATCAATTGAGGTATATTAAGAGTTTCAATTTGGCAGCGTGTAAGTCCAAACTGAACTAGGATCTTGCAAATCAATTGTATTATCCAAAGTCTTCTAATGTGAACCTTCCAAAAAGAAGAAGAGACGACATATGAATTTGTGTATCTGAACATCCAGAAACATACATGTGCATTGTCCGCTCTCAGTTTACTGAGACAACCTTATTTGTAATTTGTTCTAATATGTCAGTTTGGCTTATTTATGCACTTATTTGTTAGTCAACCGACATCGACACTCGAGAACATATAAATTAGCTGCCAACCTAGCTAAATTAATCATAACAAATAAAATTGCATCAAGTGTTTATTCAACCTCCTGCTAACAAGACTTCAACCGATCCTACACATGCATCTACTATCCACCTGAAAAATTCATATAACAGATAAAAAAAATATTTGCATGCACACACAACTACACAAGTAAATACTTATATCAAACTCGGTATCATTCTCCACAAAAGTAAACCTTCTCACAAATTTCATTAGGGTAAGGAAAATACCATGTGTGCCCACAGGCTCCTTGATGCGACCACTACGACCAGATTTTGTCCACGACCACGTTTTGTCCAAACTTCAACAGGCTACAAACAAACAAAAAATCATTGAGAACAAAAACCATTACACAAATAAATTTTCGAATAAATTTAAACTTCATTGGGTATATTAAATTCTACAGATTTCCTAACATTTTGTGTTAGAACGTTGAAGAAAATTCTAGATAAATATTAGCATTTTAGGTAGAATATTGAAGAGAACTCTAGATAAATATTATTCTCCGTTAGATCAAAATTTGACTGTACAATCCAAACTATTGGTTAAGGAGTAGCCACAAGTTTAAATAGGGTTCTTGTAGGTAAGTTTGTATCAAGTCAAAAAAATTCTTAGTTCAAAACATATTCACAGTTACATCAGATGCGTATTTTTGGATCATGTTGGACTAAGCAGAAGATCTTCGATTCATTCCCACTTGACAATCTTTTGTCGATTTCAAGCGCGGAAACCATTGTTGGGGTCACTTTGGATCCATCGTGAAATTCATTTAATGGGTAAAAAGTACTATTAATTTGCATGTACACACCATAGATACGTATATAATAGATACATATATAATCTCAATGTTGAAAATAATATTTTCCACAAAAGTAGATCAATCTTGAACTCAACATCATTTTCCACAAAAGTGAACCTTCTCCGTGCCGACTACATTTTGTCCAAATTTCAACAGGATTCAATCAACATAAAGATCATTGGGAAAATAATTACCCACGAAATTATTTGTTATGCTCTAATATCTTCATTGTTCACATACTTACTAGGAGTGAATATGCACTGGCAATGACTATCCGCTAACAGGCACTGGAAATTACATATTTTCTATTGCAAATTAATTAATTTGATATTTTATAACAATAAATTGAAAAGGATAACCAGATACTTTTTACTACTTGCACAGCCTAATTCAATCATCACATCAAACAACATACTATTCGAAAAAAGATTGCTCAAAACAAATGGTAAGAATTGGAAATAATGATTAATCAGATTAAGTAGAAAATTGAATGAACATAATAATACAAATTAATTAAGCATTGTAGTTTGTGTCTGACACAATTGACCAATAATTTAATTCTAAACTAGCCTTTTGTAACCCAATGCCTCTTATGCTCCACAATGAGAATCCACATATTTGCTCCATCAAAGAAGCCAAGTGTGTGAGAAGTAAGATCGCATATCCGATCTTCCGAGTAGCTCTCTTGAGTGAGACCATGTTACCATTTGTCACACTTCTGCCAAGGATGACTTCAACCAATGGTGAAGTATAGCTCTTTCTTTTGATCACGTATCATGAGAATGGATGTAATGCCATCAATGTCCAAACTATCATGTAGCTAGTCGGGTGGAAGCCTCTTACTCTCGCCTCCATTAGCACTTGTCGCGGGCCCTTGCTATGTTGCGCACATTCCAACTTCCTTGATTGTCTCTGAGCTTCTTGAACAACCTGGTTGACGTCAACATTTGCTGCTACATGTCGACCCTCAAAGTCATCGACAAGTTTCACGTATTTTCACGTTTTCTTGCAATCCTCGATTCTTGATTTATCTGTGCAACATGTGTCAGTTGACTCGGGTTTTTTTTTGTTTGTTGCAGGAGGTTATTTGAATCGTAAGCTTCCTACGCCCTGTACAATATATTTTCACCGAAATACGTCTATATAACGGATGTTCGGATGATGAACCACTACCTAAGCTCAGCTTATATCATAAACAAAAATCGTCAGAAACTTTATGGCATTATCCAATTTTTTTTACAAGAACTCCATTTAATTTCACTCACAAGAGCCCAAAAAAATTTGGTAATAAGATATATTATTCTCTCTCCAGGGCTTGGAGGAGAGAGATTTAATGTGTGAAGCATAGACCAGATGTTGATAGAATTAAATAGATTATAAACATAATCGAGTGTAGAAAACATAATGAGAATAGAACTTCAAAGGCTGTATCAAAACCCTAAACCAATAAAAAGAGAATCAATGCAATTGGCTTGGAATTCAGAGTTGTGATTTGGGAGAAAATAAAAAGTATTGAAAATCACATATTTTATTACTTTTTCATTAGATAGAAAACTTAATTTCTTTAAATTAATCATAATGTCCAATAAAAAGAAAATATGGAGCTTAAAAACCTTAGTATATTAAAATAATATTTTATTTATCAAATTTATAATTTAAATATTTTCGTAAAATTATTCATATAAAAAGATCTTACACTAATCATTTTTTAAAATCTATTTTATATCAACATAAATTAAATAGAATTAAAATAATAACTTTAATTTTTAAAAAATATGAAGTTAATGACTAGAAGGTATATTATATATTTTGTAGAAATAATATAAATTAATATAAGACCTTAATTTTAATTTCAAATTTTTATTTATTTCACATTTTATTATCAATTTGTTCAATTAAAAATTTTGATACACCAAAATTATTAAATATTTCGAATTTAAAAAATTAACCAAATTTTTTATACCCCTAATAAAAATAATTGATGTATTGATCAAGAAAAGAAAAAAGAAAGTAATGGATGAGGGTAATCTTGTCAAAAAAATAATAAATAATTCAAGTGAAGTGCATTTAACAAAATATGAAATTTAAATATCATTCCAAAAAAAAAATTGATATTATTTAAGGCTTAAAAATCAATTGCAATTTTTTTATATTTCAAATCAAACGCAAAAAAAAGAGCTTTACTTAACAAGTGAAAATGTTAGCTTGTTTATGCATAAGGTCTTTAAAATAAATTTCTGAGTAGTTGTTTGACATTATAATTTTAATAAATGGGAATAAATTTTAGAGAAACTTTGTTATCAATTTCTGATTAGTTGTTAGAGCATTAATATTTACAGGTATTTTTCTTTATTTTAAAAGATAGAGATATAAATTTTAGCACGAGATAGTAATAAATATTAGTCCCTTTGTCAGATTTTGAGTATAAGTATATGAAATAAATGAATAACGTGAAGTATTTAAAGAATTTTTTTTGAATATTTTGTAAAAAATAAAATAAAGAAATTGGAATTGATATTAGAAAAAATCCACCCAAATTTGGAGTTTTATTCAATGCAAAGTGATTCACAAAATCAACACTTTGATTAGGAAACAAGAATTTCATAGTTGGATGATAATGAAAGTCATATATTTTTAAATAAAAATAAAAAGTCAGAGTTATTCGTAATCGACACCGATCGGACCTAACACAGTGAAACTCTTTCAGAACCTGTCTTTGTTGTTCACAAAACATGAACATAGAACTAAAGAATCGAACTCGTAATCATTTGAGTTAATATATGATGTTGGTTGAACGAAAGGTTTATTTAATTTTCAAGAAGAAAAAGTTTGTTTCACGTCATATTCGTGCACGTTTAATAAATTATCCAAATATAATATAATAATTAATTACGCGACATGAATTCCTTCGTAAAACATGAAATGCCACCTGTCCGGACTTGGGATGTAAACGAGTCGAG
Organism: Primulina huaijiensis; assembly: GCF_012295235.1. Lineage (NCBI taxonomy): Eukaryota > Viridiplantae > Streptophyta > Magnoliopsida > Lamiales > Gesneriaceae > Primulina > Primulina huaijiensis. The sequence goes on along the minus strand of NC_133309.1, from coordinate 23,661,221 downwards.
TGGAGCCAAGCTGAACAATATCAGGCTCGAGTTCAGCTCGTTTAGGATATAGGTTAGAGTTTTTATCATTAAATTCGAGTTCGGTTCGTTTGAAAGTTATTAAGCTCGCAAATACTTCGAGCTCGGTTCATTACTTCTTCGTTTACCATGATTAACGAGCATGACTCGAACTCGACTCGTTAAGCGATCTCATTTTCGAGCTTGTTAAACAAGCTCGTTTTAGAGCTCGTCGAACATTTTTAGCAAAAAATCCAAGTAGATATGTGAATTTAAGAGGTATGCTCATCATTTTATAACATTTCAATTTCTTGAATTCACTAAAATAGCCATGTGGGACAAAATTCATGGCCCTAAAAATAGGCAATCTCGAGCTCAGGCTCCCGAACGTGCTCGAGTTCGGATCGATAAAATTGTCTAGCTTGAGATCAAGCTTGACGAATGATCTCGAACGAGCTTTTTACCGAGCCGAGCTCTAAGTAGCTCGCGAGCGGTTTGATACGTTTACATCTCTCTGCCTGGTCCATCCAAATAAGGGTATAAACGAACCGAGCCGGTTCATGAGCTTTTTGATATAGATCGAAAAATATTTTATTCGTATTCGAGCTGAACTCGAACAATAAATAAATAAATTTCGAGCAATAATTCAAATACTTCGCGAACATGTTCGAATCTATTAAGCCGAACTTGAACTCAAACTTTAAACTAATTCGAACATTAAAATTTTCTTCATATTAGATTCAATTCAATTCGTTTACACCCTTAAATCCAAATATCCCCAACTCACCTGAGGCATGATACGACTGTACTCGATTCGAAATTAATCATTAATGCATTTGAATTTTAACATAATTGTCATTGAATATTCATGTGACATCAATCAAATGCGTATAAATGTAATTTAATAAATATTTGAATAAAATATTTTTTAAGGATGTAAGCTTTTAAAGTATTTTAAGCTACTTAAAAAACAGAAATATAAATTCAAATATGTAACTATTTTTTTTATATTTTAATACTTATTATAAAAATATTGTTTAATAAAGTAAATGATAAATAAGAAAACCTCATTTTTAATCTTTCACATGGATTAGATATATTAAAAAAAATTTACAATAAAATCTAATCTGTAATATTTCATATATAAAATACCCATTAAAATAAATTTTATCCACAAAATAGTCTTACTAAATTTCCAAATAAAAATCCCTCCAACTTTACTAAATTTTCATATAAAAATCCCAACCATTATTTGATACTCTTTTCCTAATCTCATTTTTAATTAAAAAATATATATATTTTTTAAAAAAATTCTAAAGTAATGTTTAAGTTGCATTTGGATGAAAAGAAATAACTGGATTTGATTTCAACATTACATTACATATTTTAATCAATCCAATTTTGAGAATTATATTCATTTTATAATGAACTTATTAATTTCAAATATATTTGATTTTCCCTTTTACTTAAAATTGTTTTTCTAATATCGATGACTTATAAATTATAACTTATCTGAGATCAATATATCGAGTTTGGAATGATTTCTGATATATGATCGAATAAATTTCTACCTTAAAACTTAAAAGAAATGTTTTTCTGAGGATTATTATTAAAAATAGAACATTTAAAAATTTTATAAATTATTTATGCCAACAAATTTTATCCATAAACTCCTTATCCAAGAAGCTATGCGGTGAAACGAAGTTGCACAGGAGAACAAAAAAACAGCAGCATCATGCGGTAAAATCTTATCCACGAATTCCACCGGAAAGAATCCTAGAAACAAGCGAGGAAATTACAGCCCATTTTGCCATACCTTAATTACAGGAGAAATGTGGATAAATGCAATGAAGAGATGAATAATTGCAAATATTTGGAGCCCCCTTTTCTCTTTGAATCACTCTCTCTCTCAGATACAGCAGCCAAGATTCCATTTTCTCAACCTTTTTATTTGGCCTTGTGTCTTTGAAAATTTCAAGAAGACAAAACCACAAACCCCTTTTTCCAAAGTTGCCCAACCACTTTTCTTCCGAGTGAAAAGAAACGATTTTTTCTTCTTGTTTCTTGGCATTCTTTTTCTTGTAGTATTTGTGGGTCTTGCTTTGATTTCTGTTTTCTGGGTTTCTTGTGCTTGTTTTTATAGGATAGGCACAAAAAGATACGGTTTTGATTCAGAAAGAGAGGATATATTTTTGTTTGTTGTATTTGTTCGATTCGGCTGGCTTGCAACGTTAAAAGGTTGCTAAATCTTGAAGATGTCTTGCTTGAAGGGTGGGTTTTCTGTTTCTGGGGCTGGTGAAGCCATATTCAAGAACAGAGCACAAGGGTCTTTTCGGGTTTGTTCTTCCATTGGAACTCTGCAATTCAAGGAATCTAATTTCAATGATTTTTGGAGGAAGGCCCTTGATGTGTCCGACCGGAAAAGTATGAGCAATTTGACCATTAATGCTCCTACAAATTATGAACCCATCAATGTGAGGATTTTTATGTTTAAGCACAAAATGTTATCCAGTTTTGTCTTTATTATTCTGATTTTTTTTCCTTCTATTTTTGGGGTATTTTAGGCTCAACCATCTGTTTGTATCGGCAAAGCTCAGAGATGGTGGGAAAATTCCCTTCAGCCAAACATGCTGGAGATCAACTCTGCACAAGAACTTGTTGATTGTTTGTCAATTGCTGGCGAAAGATTGGTGATACTTGATTTTTATTCCCCTGGTTGTGGAGGCTGCAAAGCTTTGCATCCTAAGGTAAATTTACCTATCCTCTGATCAAATTCTTGGGTCATTGTTATCGGTATATTTTGATTTTTTTGAGCATTAGATTAATAATAACTCGATTTTTGCAGATCTGTCAACTTGCTGAAATGAACCCAGATTCGATATTTCTCCAGGTTAATTTTGAACAACATAAGATCATGTGCCGTATCCTTCATGTTCATGTCTTGCCCTTCTTTAGATTCTATAGAGGTGCAGATGGGAGAATGTGTAGCTTCAGCTGTACCAATGCAACTGTAAGTGATCTGAATCATTTTGTTTGAGAATCTTGCTTTTGGATTAATCAAGAATCTGAATTTGTAGTTTTTCTTGTGTATTGGGACTTTTGATCTAAGATTCAATTCCTGAATCAGAGTGAAGAATCTGGATTATGGGTCCTGTATGTTGGGATCTGATATACAAGATTTAGTTTTGGGTTAAATCAAGATTGGGATTTGAATTTGTTTTTCCCTTTTGTGGATTGTTTTTTGTCATCCAAGATCTAGTTCTTGGATAAATCTGGATTTTGATTTGTGTTTTGTTCTTGTGTGTTGAGATTTCATATCCAAGATTCATTTTTTGAATGTGAATCATTTGGATTTGTGGATTATTCTCTTGAGTTGGGGATCTGATAATAACCAAGATAATGTGGATTTGTCGGTTGCTCTTGCACATTTGGATTTCCTTATCCACTTTTGATAATTTAAATAAACCAGTACTGCTGTAAATGCTGTTTTTTTTTGTTGTGTATAGAGATTTGATATCCAAAATCTAATATTTGAATGCAGATCAAGAAATTCAAAGATGCACTAGCTAAACACGGGACTGATCGTTGCAGTCTCGGTCCGGCTCAAGGTTTAAACGAATCGGAGCTCTTGGCCTTGGCCTCGAATGGTTTGATATCAAAGAGTTTGTTACCAAATCCAACTGAGAACGATAACCTTGAAAGTTTGGTGCTTGAAGAAACCGGTGCACCGTTTGCATTGGCATAGAAATGAGAATCAGACAAGGGAAACTCTATGTTCATTGCTTAGAGCTGGAGACTATTTTGGGATATCTTTTTAATCTTATCCTATCTTTTCCATATGTAAATTGGCCATCTGTTTTTTTTCCTTCTCAAGCAAAGGGTCTGGTTCTTGAGATATAATTCCGGCGACTCGTCGATTTCGGTGTCGTTGATTTCTGTATAATGGATTTAGTAAGACCATTAATGGCTATTTGTGAACTTATTGGAGTTCCGTTACCGAGTCGTGGTTTTTCTTTTTGGTCGGGAATGTGTTTCTCAGACCCGAGATCTCGTCTTGTTTGGACTCCGGGCGAATACGAAGAACATGGATAAAACGCTATCCATCGATGAATTTTAGGTGATGCATCAAAATTTGGATCAAGGGTTTAAACTGCATAATCTCTCAATTATCCGGACTATGAGATGTGTAAGTTTTGTGTGGGACGATCGGTTTTATAATTATGAGATGAGTCGATCCGATCTATAACTATAATGAATATTAATTTTTTTACAAAAAAAGTAATATGGTTTTATAAGTTGTATCATTTCAAAATTTATGTCGTAAAATTAAATAATAAGATTGTATAAAGTGAGTTTTTGTTTTATTCTATATATAATAAGCAAAATTTATGGTGACGTGACCAACTACCATTTTGTATATCCTTTCATCTTTGTATTCAATTTCTTGATTTCATTTTCAAGTTAGTATTATTTAATATCATTATATAAATTATTTAATATAATAATAATATAATAATAAATAAAAAAAAAAGAAGTGCACAGAGAGATCATGTGAAACTACTTAGGTCACGCATGAAGTTTCGTGTGACCAAGAACAAAACAAATAATACATGACTCACATATGTACATGTACCTCTTTTTAGTGGTTATACAACGTTAAAGGATTTCGAAGTTTAAAATTCTAATCGGATGACTCAATTGTTCATGTCTCCGACAATTGATTCGTCGATCATAATATATCTTGTATATACAAAAGCAAAACTTTATCAAACATAGATATTGATATGCAGTTAATTCAAAATCTTACCGTTAGGATCGACTAATCTTTAGATCTAAAGATTTTCAGACTCTTATATGTAGTAACTTTTCTCTTTGTCATTCTAATCCAATTACCGGTTTATTTCATCCTACCTATGTGGGTATTGCTCCCATGCTAGAATAGATGGTCAAGATTTGCCCATACATATATATGACCCACTTTTTTTTTGAAATTGTATGTGTGACAAGATCTTACCCGTTGTGATTAATCTTTAGATCTACATGACAATTCGTGTTATGATAGATACGTAAAATATACGAGAAACGACTTACACTATGTTACATCACGAGATCTACTTTGAAACGCATGGGGATATATACCATGGTTTAGGGTAGATCATGACCCAAAATAGATGGGGTCTACTCCACTTTTGCATGGGTTAGGCATATATGTGCAATTATATTGTATTATTTTTGACTAAGTAGCCTAGAAAATGAGCCTAATTAGTGAGACGTGCACGCAAATTAAGGGATTTTAATCACGCGTGACATATTTTTGGAAAATTAAATCATTTAATTACTTTTCACGTGAAAAAATAAAATAGTCAAATCTGTCCTCTAAGTTTTAGGTTTTGATTTATTAAATAATCAAAGTTGGGTATTGATCTTAAGTTTTTTTTGGTTTAAATCTTATTTCGTTGGACTGTTGACGTAACGTCATTTGATTATCCATCAACGTGCCGATGAAATACACCCAAAAGCTAAAAATTAACAAATTTACAATATCAAGATCCGATTTTAACTATTTTGTTCAGATGATCAAAACAAAAAAAAATTACTATTTAGATCATTTCCAACCCAAAACTCTATTTTAAAGCAAGTCTATTTTAAAATAGTGCAATTTCTGCACCAAATATAATATTGATTTTCAACTCATCTACTTCAAATCTTATTCTAAAAATGAATATTTCGGAATATTCTTTTTTATTTGATTTATTTAAATTTATTTTATTTTTTGAACCGGACATTCTACGACATATCTATTTGATTTATTTTAATTTTTATGTTTAAAAATATTAAAATAATATAATAAATATTAAACTATTATTTAAATATATCTAATTATTAAAATAATATAATAAATATTATACTATTATTTAAATAATATTTATAATCTTTAATATAAATATTTATAATAAATAAAAACAAAAAAAATTAAAAAAAACGGAGAGCTGTGTGCCAAATTGACGCAGAGCAACAATTTCTGATCTCTAGTGGATTTCTCAGTCGGATTCGAACCCAAATGAAGTTTTTAGCGCAGAGAAAATGGAGCTCAGCTCTGTTGGAGAAGGAAACTCTGCGCCAAAATGGGGTGAAACACTAAAATAGCATGAATGGCGTTTCACGTCATTTTGGCGTAGGGTTGGAGATGCCTTTAGAACAAAAAAAGGATATATTTTTTTTAATCTTAACGAAGAAGAAATGAAATCGAGTCGGAATGTGTCGTTAATGTAGTTCATCCGACATCGATGTTCAATTTTGAGACGAGAGGTTTGAGGATCAAATAATAAAAACAATTATATAGGGTCCTACTAACCCCAAAAAGTGTACTAAATGACTCAAATGCCGTGGAGCTGACGAGGATTTCATAATTGTATAAAAACAAAGGGACCACTGCATTATTGCCCACTAATGTTTCAACGTACAATAATGTTTCAATTTACGCGTTACGTATTTATACAATCTGTTTTTATAACAAAAACATAAACAGAAAAAGAAAAGGTTAAATGGAAGGAAAAAATGGAAATTCGGGATTATAAAAACAGGCGTATGTGTTATGTGCTTATACAATTATTTTTTGTTAGGAAAACATAAACGATTTTAAAAATTACANAAAAAAAAAAAAAAAAAAAAAAAAAAAAAAAAAAAAAGGAAAAGGTTAAATAGAAAATTTGTGGTTATAAAAAACAGATTGTAAATAAAAAGAAAAGAAAAAGGGAAAAATTAAGGAGAAGTTGGTGAAAAATCTCCAATCAAAATATTTCTTTGAGTTCACTCACTACCCACAAAATTGTGGTACTATGTCATACAAATTGTGGTACAATTCATGTGAAAATGTGTTACATTTCATGTGGAAATGTGGTACTAAAAAGTATCCAAGACTGAACACCAAAAAAAACGACGACTGAAGATTGAAGGCCAATATTTCGAAAAATTAAATAGGGACAAACCGACCATACCAATTTTGTCGGTCTAGTGAGGCCACATTTAATATAGATAGATAGGGATATATGGCATTTTCACATCAATGTTCATTACACTATGGAATAAAAATTGTAATTAAAATTGGATTTTAAAATCTCATTTTGATGTTTGGCATATTAAAATTTTATTTAAGAATTGGATTAAAATTTAAAAATAATATTATTTTACATAAAAAAAATTTATATATCACCTATTTTAAATATATTGAATCGTAACATTTTGGTAAATATTATACTTTATCATGATAAAATAAAAAAATATTTTTGAAATAATAAAAAATTATCATATCGTTATTAAATAAGTTTTTGAGAATTGGAAAAAATTAAGTTCATTATGGGGGTTTGATCAAAATTTGATAAATTCAATGTTTATCATTAAAAATAATGGAGGAGGTTGTTAATACTTATAGGACCTTTTAAGTATAGAATATTTTTATTTTGTTTTTTATATAAATTTATCGAAATATTATATATCTATAATAAGTGTGTGAATTATAATACATAGTTTTAGGAATCTAATGTTTTCTTGAGTTTGAAAAAATAATATAAAATTTATGATTTAGATATACAATATTAATATTTTAAAATGGAATTTATAATTCCAAATCCAATTTTTCCCATGTTCTAAACACATTGATAATATTTTTTCTCAATCTCTCTCTAATTCGAATTAAATTTTAAATAAGAATTTTAAATAGTTTTCAGGTTTTGATATTTGATTTGATTTTTAAATGTAAATGAATGATTTTCAAATTAAAAATATATATTTGAATTGTTTACCTTTAATAAAAATATCATTTTGGCTGGAGGAAGAGCACGTCACTACGAGATAAAATGGTTGAATCATGTTATTTTGATCAATATTGTTGGGTTTAGAAACTAACAATTTTAATTTTAATGATATCAAAGCTTGTTATTGTATCTTTAACATATTTAATCAATTGTGAAGTTACTAACTCAAAATAAAACCTGAAACTGAAAATCCGGTGAGCTGTAATATTTCGATGATATCTCACAGTTCGTTGATGTAAATGACCAGACGCCAAAACCACTGAACAGAAAACTCAATTTGCGAAAAGTTTTAATTCACCCCAATTAGGCTAAATCGAATGTTATCTAGGCAAACCGATGACAAAAAATCTCATCAGTTGGGCATCAGTAGTTGTGGTATTTTAGTCAGCATGATCAGCTCAGTTATCCAAATGAAATGATTTAGTATGAGTTACGAAGCTAAAACTATGATCTATAAATCATCTTCACACGTCAAAGTCTGAATAAGAGTTTAATATGCTGACAAATGACGATGAAACTAATAGTGTTGCACAGGTCGAAATCAGCCTTAGCAGATGTATGGTCTAGCTGAAGAGCCCAAATGAATAATTAGTGTAGCTAACGATGCCCACTGGCCTCAAAAATCAGTTAGGCTCGGAAAAAGCGCCAGCAAGGCGGAAATGATCATTTTAATATAAGAAACATTAAAGAAACTTTCTAAACAATCATATTCTTACGTCTAACACGTATTTCATTCTCGGAACCTATAAATACAATATCTTGAAGATCAAATACAAGCTTTGGAACGGAATTCAAAGCATGAGTATCCTATATAAAAAATTAGCTAGAATGAGAGCAAACCCAAGTGTGATTATACATTTGGTATATACATAAACTGTAAAAATAATCTCATACAATTACTCACACATATACATGGAAGTTTCTCTACAAAATTTAGATCAATGAGTCTTCACACAAAGATATTAAATTATATTTGTAGTCTTCGCATAAGAGACATTAAATATATATGCGGATTGTGAGATTGCGGCCTACAATTGAGAATGTCCTATGTGATGCTTTTAAAGAGAAGAAGTGGTAACATACGAGTTACGTTGTTAATCTCCAAACACCCATAAACAAATCTGTGTCTATTTATTTATCGAATTTACTTATTATTGGTAGTATTTTTAAGTTGTATTGTTGAAGCATTTTATGTGACGAGTTAAAAATAATAATATAAAATAAAAAGCAACTTTAAAAAATAAAAAAAAGTTGAAAATAAAAACAATTAATGTGCCTTGATATGTGAACAGCTGCGGTCCATGGTCTACTTGTCGACGTTGCCATTTCTTATTTTGCTTTTCTCAAATATATAATTTTGTTTTTACTTTTAATATCATTTTTGTTTCACTAATATACATATACTAATTAAGTCTTGAATAATATACAACAATTTTATGAATGAATTAAATAAGAAAAAGTGTTTTTTGGTTAATTAACTTGTCCAATTTTGAGTTTTGCTCCATTAGATTTTCAAAATTTCATTATGGTACATTTATTTTGGGTTATTTTGATCCAATTGGTGACATGATATCTGACAATTAAACAATTCTTGATGTCATATCAGCATTTTTCGATATCATGTCAGTAATTTCTGATGTCACGTCAGCATTTTTTGTTGTTTTTCGACGTAAAGTAGAATCAAAATAACCGAAAATTTGAAATTAGTATACAAAAACCAAAATTTTAATAAATCAAAATCCAAAATTGAATAAGTTGATTAACCCAAAAAACTCATTTGCCAATATAAAATAGGAAGCTTATTATAAACTTTACTTTTACAATGATTTAAAAAAAAACAAACAAACAAACGAACTTATATATTTTATATGGATGAATTATATCTTTTAAGAAAAAATATTATTTTTGATATATTTTTATTAGTCCAAATCTTATAATTTATAGTTTTTACCCACATATAATAATAATAATAATAATAATAATAATAATAATAATAATAATAATTTATAGTTTTCACCAAGGTGGACGCAATTGCTCCTTATTTCACAATTAATTTTTTAAAAATTAAATATAACATTATTAAAATATAAAATTTTCATCTCTAGATAATCTAATAACCATTTCCATCGTCCATGAGAAAGGAGGAAAATTATATTTTTGGCCATATAATTTGCACATTTTCTATTTTTATCATGTGCCAATATATATTCACAATCTTAATTACTCGTTCACAATTTTTTTTTCAAGCTTAGTCTTTAATCGGAACATTGATATGAAATCGCACACGTTAGCGACTTCCGAAGTCACATCAATATTTTTTAGTATTACATCATGATTTCTCGACGTAACGATCGACAAACTACAAACCAGGAAAGCATGAGACCACAAATTAGTCCACAACCAAACTAAAATCGTAATCACTCGTTTTTACTTAATTTCACCGAATTAAAAGTTCTATGTGGATCCCAAACATAAAGTGTACGTTATCATACAATTTTTCTATATTATGACGTCAGCCCTACCATGCTACTTCTTTCTCAGATTATTCACTGAAAAATTTAACCATGTCTTTCTCGGGGAAGCTAGATCTCCATTCTCGCATGTTTGCTGATGATTTCGCACTCTTGCACAGGCTCATACGGGTATGAAGAAGGATGGACTGAGGCGCGCGCAACTTTCTATGGCGGCGGAGACGCTTCCGGCATCATGGTTATGTATGATTAACTACTGCATTACGTAAAGTTCACTCTATATTATGAGTTATCGGCTGCCATTTATTGATTTGTGCTTGTTTCTGCGGACATGCAGGCGGGCTTGTTGGTTAAATCTTTACCGTAACCTCTTTTTGGTTAAAGACAAACACTCGGTCTTACAAATAATATATACGAAGTGGCATGCCAAAACGTGAGTGGAAATAAGGTTCATCATAAACGGGCCGGCATTCTTATATCAACCTTGTACTAATCACCAACGACCGAGGTGCCGGTGATGTCCAGTCCATATCCATCAAAGGTTCGAGGATCTATGGGAACCCATGTCCAGGAACTAGGGTCAAAACTGGCAAAGCAACTCGGACGTCGACGGCCAAGCTTCTCTGTCAAGGTCACCATGGGCTATGGTGACAGTGTCATTCGTGACAACGTCATCCCCGCTCAGTGGCGGAGTCAGATTTTCTTTTCTACCCGAACTAGAATTTTCTAAATAATGATTGAGCTAATATTGACAAATGGAGCTCCGGGATACCCAAAAATAAGACAATTTTATGTATAAAAAATATCGAAAAAAACAAGTCACTCGGGCTACCGTCCGGGCGGAGCAACACATGGCTCCGCCCGTGTCCCCGCCGGATGGTCGTTCGGCCGGACCTTCACCGGCAGAAAATATATTTTTATAGACTTTAATTTCTATTAGGTAGTGTAGTTGTTTTGGGGTGCCAAAATGGGTAGGGCTGATTTTGGAGTGGCTCTAGCCATTATTGGTCAAAATGGAAGGGTTCTGTTCCGTGTTGGTACATAATCAGTTGGTTTGTCTTGGAAATAGCAATTTTGGAGCTGTTTCCATTAAAGGATAGGCCTTGGTTAGAATGTCTGGTTCAGATTATTGTTTGTGTGTGTTTTTATAAATTTTTGCAATCAATAAATGGCCTACTAATGCTCTATAATTTCTTTTGCAATTATTAATACCAGTGTACTGGCGTACACTATGCGTGCGTGTACAATATTTTTTATATTTAATTTATTTTATATTAAAATAAAAATCATATAATAATTGTACAAATTAAAGAAAAAATGTCTTGCAATTTGATAAGGATAATATTAAAAATAATTTTCAATATTGAAAATGGAAAATATTTTCAGATATTTTTCCTCATCAATTTCAAAAGTAAACTTTATTATTTCATTTTTTGAAAATCAACATCATCTATTTAATTTCCATGGGTAATAATATCAAAGCTCATTCCAATATGCAATATCATTCAAAATTTTAATCCAAAATTTTAAAATTTCAAATCGAACCAAAGTTTCTCTCGAATATATATAGAGGTCAATGATCCCAAGAGTGTAACAATTAGGCTGTCGGGTAGAACTTGGAAGTTGGACTGAACTCAAATTCGGGACTTGTACTAAGATCCAAGTCCTTTAAAAATGCATACAAATTGAATTATTACTATTTTTTTTCTTCTGAAAATTATACAAGTTCAAAATTTTAATAATCAGAGGATTGTCTTTCCTACAGTAAATCATATGTTTATATGATCGTATTTGTAAAGACGCGACACTGACTTGAGTATTGGAGGGTTTGATGAGTATCTACACATTTTTCTCATTTAAAAAGACTATAAATATGATTGATAACCTTAGCGAATTCATTCATTTGGTTTGTCCTTGGAGATCTAAGAAGAATGCCTTTTTTTTTTTTGGGAACTAGAGGAGAAAAGAAGTCGAGCTCAAGATTATATCATCACGAGTATTTTAAACCTGAACTCAATCTCGAGTGGTCAACTATGTTGGGTGTAATAATTGTCCTTGCTTGGTAGAGTGATCGAACAGTGGTGCTTGAGCTGCTATGCAGTTTAAAAGATTTGAGTTGTACCATTACCACTAGCTACAGCTTTTGGTAAAGCAGCAAGCGCTCGGTTCTACAGTTGATATCAGAGCCAAAGTCACAGGTTCGATTCCCATTGATTGCAAAGAGTGCAAATATTGGGAAAGAAATTGTTGGGTGCAATAATTGTCCTTGCTTGGTAGAGCGATCGAATAGTGGTGCTTGAGCTGTTGTGCGGCTTAAAAGATTTGAGTTGCACCATTACCACTAGCTATAGCTTTTGGTAAAATGACAAGCTCTTTGGAAAAGTATCAGATATTACTAGAACAAGCATCGGCCTGTCGGAACTGTGCTAAGACACTGGAAGCAGCTAAAATAAATTATTGTAAGTTCTCGCTGATGGTGAATGAGTTTTCTACAACCTACAATAACTTATATACTCATCGTTAAAGCAGATGGAGTGACGAGAATGTGTTATATAACGCACTTAGTATGTGGAAGGCCAATGACAATAACAAGGAGTTCAAGTACATGCATGTGTGGAGGGTTCTCAGAGAGTATGAGAAATATGCTGCACAATCAATTAGTCATCAGTTAGCAAGAATGCAAGGACATCCGAGTCAGAGGGGCACTCTTCCACATCAAATCCGGATGCTCCTATGGACGTGGACGATTGTGAAGTCTGTACTCGTCCAATCGGGCAGAAGACAACAAAGAGGAAAGGCAAATCCAAAGCTAGAGACATTGATGATGTGGGATTCGACAGTATGTGCAAAAAATGGAAGAATTACAAACGCATAGAATTGAGATTCAAAAGCAAGAGATGTTAGTTAAGGATTATTAAATCTTCATGAAGGATACTAGTGGAATGACAGAAGACCAACTTAATTTTCATCGCAAATTCTGTGGAAATATCAAAAAGAAATATTGTCTTTAGTAGATTTCCTTTAGGTGATTTTCATGAAATTTACAGAGTAGTTTGTAGATTTTTGGATTGTGAATAAGTGAATGATAATTTTTTTATGTGACAATGATACGACAGAACGAAGACCAAAAAAATTTATGAATAAAAGTTCACGACTGCGAATGCCCTCAAAATCTTCAATCCCCATCACCATGGAAAGGGCCCATCGTGATCTCAAAACACCAACAGCTGCGAAGAAAGAGATTTGAGGATTTGCCAAATGGGATAAAGATAAGATCATGGATTTCCTTTGGCTATCCCATCGAATCACACTCGTTGGATCCCGAAAATCTAGCAACCCAACGGCTCAAATCCAATCTTGAACAGGTGCCACAAGCGCATCAGACAGCAAAAACAACCATACAAATGCAGCCCACGAAACCATTCAACGCAATTTCTCCAATTCAAGAATTCATCTTGGAGAAATGGCCGCTGTCACCACACAAGCCTCCGTTGCCGGTTTCCGGCCTTGTGCTTCGAAAACCCGATTCCTCACCGGATCATCCGGTAAATTGAACCGGGAAGTCTCCGTGAAACAAGCGGTTTCATCCTACAGATCAGTCAAAGTTGAAGCCAAGAAAGGCCAGTGGCTGCCGGGGCTGGCTTCTCCCTCCTACCTTAACGGCAGGTGTGCAAACGAGTCGAGCTTGAGTTAGTGTCGAAATTTTTAAGGCCACTGAGCTGTTTCTTATGTGTTTTCTTCTCTCAGTCTTCCAGGTGACAATGGGTTTGATCCATTAGGACTAGCAGAAGACCCGGAGAACTTGAGATGGTTTGTCCAGGCTGAGCTTGTGAATGGCCGATGGGCAATGCTAGGCGTTGCAGGCATGCTGTTGCCTGAAGTTTTAACGTCGATCGGAATCATCAACGTTCCGAAATGGTACGACGCAGGAAAAGCTGATTACTTCGCCTCCTCATCGACCCTCTTCGTCATCGAGTTTATTCTGTTCCACTACGTCGAGATCAGGAGGTGGCAAGACATCAAGAACCCAGGAAGTGTTAACCAAGATCCCATATTTAAGAACTACTGCTTACCTCCCAATGAAGTTGGTTATCCCGGAGGCATTTTCAACCCTTTGAACTTCTCCCCCTCTTTGGAAGCCAAGGAGAAAGAGATAGCCAACGGTAAGACGCTGTTACGGTTGTTAAAAAAATATCAACTGTCTCCTATGTTCGTGTTTCTAACGTTTCCAATCAGTGACGGAATCAGGAATTTAATGTACTTGTGTATAAATTTGCAGGAAGACTAGCAATGTTGGCATTCTTGGGATTCATTGTGCAGCACAATGTAACTGGAAAAGGGCCATTTGACAACCTGTTGCAGCACCTTTCAGACCCATGGCACAACACCATTATCCAGACATTCTCTAACTGATTTCATTACACACAGAAGTATGATGTATTTTTTCATGTTCATTGGATTTGGCAGAGATTTGTGCTGTACTTGCAAACAAAGGGAGCTTCAATGTACAGGGAATTCTAATGGCAATTAATATTGATATAATGTTTCATAAAACACGGACTATCTCATGCTTATAAATCAATCACAATCTTTAAAGAAACACACTTGTGGGAACAGATAATCTTTACGTGGAACAATTAGAATAAGTCATTACAAGAATTTCTTTTGAAAATTTTCTATCCACTAAGATCTCGGACAATAAGTAGAAATAGAACTGTATCAGCGCAAAATGTCGAAATAATGATGCCAGGAATCGGGCACCAATGTCTTATTGATTTGGGAGACCGCAAATATCCTAGGTGGTCTATGCCTTAACGAGCTGAAGGCGCATATGATCATTTAATGGTTGATCTTTATCGTTCTCGAGTAGTGATGAGTTTGGAGAGCCAGATCTTTAACTAAATCTTCCTTCTAATTTGGGGGCTGCGAGATATCAGTGATTTACATGAGTAACATATCGAGGTTAGCTAGAAAACATTAGGACAGGACTTAAAAGAACTCGCAGCTAATGTAACTCGAGTCATAAACGCATCCAAACCAACCTTGAAAGAATTTTTTCTCACAGGTAACAAATTGTGTTACTGATTGACAAGGACTGACCTGAAGATAAGAAGTCTCGTTAAGCATAGAAATGGCGAATGAACCAGAAGTGGGAACTAAACTATGTTGCAAACTGTTGTAGACAGATCTCGGGAGTTCAAGATTTCCATTTATCTGATAATCCATAGCACTAGGAAGAAAACTTGCTTCCCTCCCGGCCTCCAAGACATCAGGAAAACTTAAATTTCCAAATGGATGATATGGAAATTGTTCACTGAGAGGCATTCTCAACAGAGCGGAGCTCGTATAATCGTCGATAGTAATACTATTCTGTGCATCATTTTTCTGTTGTCTTGAACTGTCAAGATTATCGTCTTTCACCTCACCAAAGAAACTAGAACAAGATGGGAAGGACGCATCTTGGGAGCACTCCAAATCTCTAAAGAGAAACGTCAGAAACTATATATTCTACTAGAGAAACAATCAAAAATCAAATCATCCAAGTTTCAACTCAACGAATATATCAAATTTCCTATGAACAAATTAATCCTTATGTCGTTTGATTTGTCGCAACTATATAGTTTATGATATCGTATCAGAGAGATCCACTCACCTACTAGACAAGAAATGGGCTTCATTCTTTAGCATCATATGTTGTCTCTCACCCTCTGGAAACCATGTCGGCGTTTGGCAATGCTGATCACTAGTAGTTGTAGTTGAAAAGTGCATCCCATTTAGGAACTAAAAATTTTCAAGCGCATGCAAATTTTTATAATGACATGTAACATACAAAAAAAAAAAAAGAAAAAAGAAAGAAATAAACAGCAACAAGAAAACTCTGCACTAGTAGATTGATATTATACCTGGCTCGTGCAATCAAATGGAACAAGTGGGAACTTCCCAAAATTTTCCTGCTAAAATAGAAGTACATAGGTTACTTTAGTCTCTTTCCATTGGGTATAGTTCATGCAGAATATCCAAACAAATCATATACTAATCATTAACATTATGCTTATTTTACAGAATGCCAAAAAAAAATTCTCAATATTCTTCCATTTTTCTGAACCAGAGAAATAAATGCAGTACCTTTTGCATGTGAATCCTATTGAGAGATTCCATTAGCGAATTCTCCATCTGATTAAGATGTTCAACGTCTTCAATTTTGTCTGGATTAGTCCACCAGCTGAGGACAAAGAAAATACTTCAAAGTTCAAAAATCTAAAGTTGTATTTGGATTGATTAATTTCAAATCTATGAATTTCAAATGTAGTTTTTAGTATTAGAGTAGTGATTCCATAAACTTCAAATTTACCTCTAAAAATGTTTTAGTAATGTTTCAAGTTAATTAGGATGGATTTCAAGTTCACCCAAATGCAACCTAAAAGAAATTCACGTTAATTTATGTGTGGATTTCCCAAATGCGGCCTAAAAGAAATTCAGTGACGAGTTCAAGATAGTTACCGGATGAGTATAAAACTACGAACAAATAAACTCAAGCATCACATCACAACAACCCAAGATTTTCTGATAGCAGTTGTGAAATAAAGATAGCACTGCATTTTATTTTTCAGAAGCCAAAGTATCAACAAGGGGAAAAAAATAAGTTTCTCTAAGATTTTAATTGTTAATCATAATTGTAGTTGAAATAGCAACTTGGCGAAAACTTTGAGCCTATGTGCTTCTATTAATAGATAAGTCTATTAAAAATTATATTTGATGTACTAAAGATTTTAGCTTTTACCTTAATCTATTATGTACTTGAGTAAGCTGATCACGCAGCATCCTCACTCGGTTTTGCATTTCCTAGCAGTAGCAGATCACCAGAAGAAGATTTAAAGGATGACCCACGATCTAGTAGGCTCAAATTTTGATAATTACAGATGATCCAAGGAAAAATGAGACGTACCTCGATTGATGATGTACTGCAAAAATTGAGAAAGAAAATTAAAACAGAACAGATGAAAGTATAATTGATAAGAAATTAGAAAGAAGAGCAAATACAGATATAATATCCACCTTGCATCAAGAAACTCTTCTATATCAACATCCTGGTCGAGCTTCTTGAAATTTCTTTTCAGTGACTATCATTTAATGAATCCAAAGGAGCGAAATTCAATTACTCTTTTACGAAAGAATAATAATTTAAGGAACACGATTCATACTTAAACATTGAACTTACTTCAAGACTTTCCAACCTCCTGTTCACAGGCCATAAAGATGGAAAAAAGAATAAGTTGCATCGACGGTACTTCAACTTGACAGAAACAAAATCGAGCTTAAGTATCACTGTTTACCTTTTAGCCCTTTCTTTTGGTGTAAGTTGAGCATATTTTGCAATCATCTCATCAATGTTGCTGAAACCGAAAACGTTAAGTATGGTAAGTATTTAGCACCAAATCATTCATTGAAAAGTTTTACTTAAACATGAATAACCAAGGCTTGCATTTTAACTTCCATTTCATGACTTATTGGTTTCTTATGAAACCATAGTCTTCAGATATTGTCTAGCTTACAGAATCTAGTAAGACACATTCAATAATTTCCGCAATTAAGGTATGGTATTTATTCTCTTTCTCCACACGAGCATTGTGCAGCGCCAGCGAGCAGAAAAGTTCATCTCAAATGAATAAAGTTTTCGATTTTATGTACAGTTCCACTTCAAATCATAGTTCTATCTTTGAATAAACTACAGTTCTAGGAAAACCAGGGGATATGACGAGACAGATACATGTACTATTAGCTTAACATGACAGCATTTCCATATAAAACAAAGATTCATGACACAATCACATGGTACAAATCAAACTAAGCTAAATGCTCAAAATAGACCTGCGTGGTCCTCGAAAAATCGATGGCTTTCCTGTAGGAGAAAACATAAGGAGGATAATATCAATGTCACACAACACTGAAATTTCCTGAGCCTTTTTCAGTATTCCAGCTCTCCGTTTGCCATAGGTAACTTGCCGGCTACTCAGGTTCTCCAATCTCTGTATCTTCAACTTTACTCTTCCCATCCTACAAAACAATAAAACTCGAACATATATAGGCCATCCCAATTCCTTCAAAGACATCAAGTTTAAGAGAAATACAAATTTATAGGCAAAGATCCAATCTTTTCTTCCATTTTTCTTCATCAAATCATCCAGATTAAACAGGAAAAAAGAAAGAAGACAAAAACAACCTTGAAAAAAGATCAAATCGGAAAACCCCCTCCACAGAATTCCTCTGTTGTCCCACAAACTAGGGATCAAAATATGAAGAAACAAACTGGGAAAAAGAATGAAAAAATGCCAACAAGAAAATTTTTTAGGCTACCCTACTGAAGTATTACAACGAAAAACTAAAACCCATTTGCATGGTGGCTCTAAACTCTATAATTACACAACACATAAAGAAATGCAAGAGGCAATTGCCCTAAAAATGGGATACCCATAAGAGGAAACCATCTTGTACAGATAAAAAAGGGAAAATAATAAAATATTAAAAAAAGGAGATAAACGAAAAGGCAATCGTTACAAGGGATGGTAAAGAAAATAGATTGGTAAAAATAAGGGGATGGGATAAAAGACGAGGAGACAAGAGGTGGTACTATGATTTCGGCAGGTAAAACTCGCGGGAGAATCGAACCAAACGTTCACTGTATCGCAGAGTGACACAGAGAAGGTGACGAACTAGTTTACACGTGTAGAGAATACATGAGCTTCTGCTGTTTGTTAATCTTATGCCCGGTGGATTTCATAATAGCCTAGGATATATTACTCAATTGCATGTCTTGCATATTACCCTAATTGTTTTTGGGTTGAGTTCATAGCCAATCTCACATATTTGATTCAATGATAATTATTAAATATATAATCAGATATAAGATTTATTTAATTATTAGATTTATTTAATTATCATATAAATTTTTAAAACAAATTATTAATAGACTTGAAATATAAAAAAATCATGAATTTGGTTTACGAATACTGATTGTTATATAATTCGAAAAATAATATATTCGTTAGACAATCTATGTATAGATTGAAAAATAATAATTTTGACATAAAAAATAATATTTTTTCATGAATTGAGTTGGACATGAGATCCGTCTCACAACATTAATCTATAAGACTGTTTATGAGAGTTTTTTTTTTGTTATTCGAGTACGACATTACACGAATAAATGTTATTCTTGGAGAAGAAAAATTATCTTAAAATCTAAAAAAGAAGTCAGATTTCTTGTAGTGTTTATTGATTAAACATTACAAGAAAATTGATCTATAGTGACGGGAAATATCGCCATTAAATGTCTGAAACCTGTCATAAATAACTTTTAATGACGTGAAATTTCCCGTCATATACATTCATTATTGCCCTCCTAGGTAAAAGTAATTAATGACTGTAAAGAGATCTCGTCATTATTGTTATAACATATTTAATGATGAAATTATACCGTCATTAAAATGAATATCAATGATGAAATTTTTCGTCATTATACTACCATTTACCTCTCATTAAATAATATTTTAATGACAACACATCTCCTCATTATATCATTATTTAGCCCTCACTATATGTTATTTTATTGATGAAATAAAATTTATGAAGCATTTAAAACAATTTTTTCCTTCATAAAAGTGATATTTACTTGAATTTTGTTGGTCTTAGGTTCAGCATCTTGAGATATAAATATGAAAATAAAGAATAAAATTGGATAACGAGATTTAAATGAAAAATTCCTAAAATATATTAGCGTAAAAACCAAGTGCAAGATGAAAATAATTTTTTTCCAAATAGAACACATAATCTCTTAATACAAGATAACAAACAACTCACAAATATTATATAAATAATTAAGATAAGAGAAAAACTTGAAAATTGAGATTCTCAACTTGAGAACGAGATGATTTCATCTATTGATAGAAAGCTCTATTTATAGAGTTCATCCTAGCTTGTGAGCACGAGAAGCAAATTCTCAATTTAATTTGCATTCAACTTTGCTTCACAACTTCTCAAATTGCATGTGAATGCTTTAATGGCTTGGACCATGTGTTCATATGTTTCAAACATATTTTGCCAATATTTATCTCACTTGAAGATTTGATTGAAAATCAAACATATCTCCACATGTCCTTTAAATCTTGTCATTTTCTACTGCTTACGTTTCTGCTAGGTCACATAATGATCTACACCACTCAAACTTATATGTGTTCACTGGCTTGGTCAGAACATCAGTTATGTTATCTTATGCATGGATCTTCTGCGTATTCTCACTTCTTTCATCTACTACATCTTGAATAAAGTGAAATTGGACTCCAATGTGTTTAATCCTAGAATGAAAAGCTGGATTCTTGCGATGTGCAAAGCATTTTGACTGTCACAAAACAAAATAACATTATCTTGTTTGTGTTCGATATCCTCCAACAACCTTTTAATCCATATCGTTTCCTTGCAAGCTTGAGTAATTGTCATGTATTCTGCTTCTGGTGTAGATAGCGTCACAACTATTTGCAGTTTAAAACCCAAATTACTGCTCTCCATGCAGTTTTAAACATATAATTAGTAGTAGATTCTCTCTTATTAGGATCACCTGGATAATCTGAATTGACATAGCACCTGAGTATAAAATCTGATCTTCCATAATATAAATCAGCATTTGAGGTACCTTTAATGTATCTAAGAATCTTGTTAATTGTGCTCTAATGCTCTCGTCCAAGATTCGTCAAATACAAATCACTGCTCTCACTATTTGAGCAATGTCCGGTCTTGTACAGATCATGACGAACATCAAACTTTCTACTACTGATGCATATAGTACTCGAGACATCTATCTGTTTCGCTGCTAGGATTATCTTGCATGTTGAAGCTTTGCAAGACTTTCTTCAAATAATTTTTCTGAGAAAATCAAATCTTTCTGTTACTTTTACCCCAGTAAACTTGCATATCTAGAATCTTGTTTGTTGGTGTCAAATCCTTCATATCAAATTCCTTAGCCAACCATGCCTTCAATTCTTGGACCTGATATTTGTTGAGTCCTGCTAACAACATGTCGTCCACATACAACAATAGAATAACATAATCATCTTCATACCTCTTGAAATATGTACAATGGTCTACATTAAGTCTATTGTATCCAAAGATCATTATATAAGAATCAAATCTCTTGTACAAACACATTGGCGCCTGTTTGAGACCGTATATAGATTTTTTCAACCTGCAAGCCAAGTTCTCCTTGCCCTTTTACGCTAAACCTTCTAGCTGGAACATAGATTTATTCTTCAAGATCTCGATGAAAAAATACAGTTTTCACATCTAACTGTTCTAGATGTAGATCAAAAATCACACACAATGCCAACACTATTATGACTGTTGTAAGCTGAACCACATAAGAAAATATCTCATTGAAATTAATGCATTCTTCCTCAGCATATCTTTTTACCATCAATTTAGCACGATATCACTCCACTTGATTATTGTCATAACGCTTGATTTTATAAACTCATATGTTACCAATAAATTTTCTCTCTTGTGGTAGTGTTACAAGATCACATGTTTTATTTATGTCTGATGTCTCCAATTCTTCCATCATTGCAGTCATCCACAGGGATACATCCCATCTTTGAATAGCCTCATGGAAACTCGATGGCTCACCATCATTTGTTTATAAAAAAAAAAATATGCAATATTGCTTTCAGTGACATAATTTGAATGCCAATCTGGTGGTCTTATTTCTCGAGTTGACAGCCTCATAATGAAAATCTTGTACTCAACATGTTCTTGTTACTCGTGCTACGGTACTGCTTCACAAGAAATTTGATATTCGCTTGTCTTATTTTCCACCTGAATTATAGTAATTTTTGAATTCACCGTGCTTTTGTCTCTTTTTACTTTTTCTTTCTTAAATATAACATCTCTGCTGATGACAAGATTGTGGATAGTAAGATCTCACAAGCGAAACTCATTCACTCCATCAGCATAGTCTAAGAAAATACACTTTCTGGATTTTAAATCCAATTTTAATCTTTATTGATCATTATACAGAATACATAAATGACTTCCAAATAAATGCAAATGAGAATAGTCAGCCGACTTCCTAATCCACATCTCCATCAGAGTTTTTAGATCACTTCCATTGAAGGAGAACGATTGATGATATAACAAGCAGTTTTGATTGCTTCTGTCCAAAATGATTTGGCTAATCCCGTAGTTCTCACCATGACTCATGTTCTGTCCAACAAGGTCTTGTTCATCCGCTATGTCACCCCATTTTGTTGTTGTGTGTAAGCCATTGTGAACTGTCTTTTTGATACTTTCATGTTGACAAAATACATCAAATTCGTCACTAACATATTATCCTCCATTTTCAATCCTCATACACTTGATTTTCTTTTTAGAATCAAGTTCAATCCGCACTTTGAAATTTTTTAAGACCTGGAAAACATTTTATTTCTTCTTGATTGGATACACCCAACATTTCCTAGAAAAATCATCAATGAACGAGACAAAGTATCTTGCTCCTCCTAGGAATACGACCAGTTCTTGCAAAACATCCGAATAAATCAGCTCCAAGATGTTTTTACTTTTAGCAATAGAAGTGCCAAAATTTATTCTATATTGTTTAATAGTAACACAATGCTCACAAAAGGACAATGATACTTTTGTAAGCCTCGACAGCAACTTCTGTTTTGAGAGAATTTCCAACTCGTGTTATGACATATGCCCTAGCTTTCTATGTCATAACACTGCTAATTCTTCTCCTGAACCAATCGGTGCAACAGTTAATTCCGTCTCTTTGTGTGTTTCTCCCAAAAGTACATACCGATTTGCAACAACTTTTTTCACTTTCTTAACCACAAGCGTGCCCTTCATAATTTTCATGATCTTGTTCTCTATAGAGGTTTTGCACCTGATATCATACAATTGCCATAAGTACAAAATATTCTTCGTCAGCCACCTCACATGTCGTACCTCATGTATGGTGCGCATGATGTCATCAAATATTTTTATTTCGATGGTACTGATCCCAATGATTTTCAAGGCATGATCATTTCTCATGTATACAACTCTTCCTGAGACTGCTTCTTATTGATCGAATCATTCTCTTTCGAGACATCATGTTCCACATCGCTCCTGAATCCATAATCCATGTGTCACAAAATTTGTGTCTACTTTCTGCAACTGTTGTTGTTTCGCTTAATAATAATTTATCACCGTCTGAAGTACTGGACACATTTCTTTGATAACACTTCTCGATAATGATACACTCTTTCTTGAAGTGTCATTTTCCGTCAAATTTGAAGTAGTAAATATTTTTCTTCTTACTTCTCAGACTTGCATTTACCTTGTCTTTTGCTCCCACTGGAGTTTCGGTATAAATCTTCCCCTTATCATCGGTAAAACCTCTGCCTGCTTCGAAGTTATCAACCTATCTTCTTTATTCTTGCGTCATTTTTCTTCTCCAAAAACCCCAGTTAAGACGTCGTCGAATTTTAATAATCTCGTCGGGATATTGTTGGTTAAGTTGATCATATAAATATGGTAGACTTAGCTCCACACGTTCATTTTTTTATTTTATACCCTATAGAGGTGAATTAGACAAATATAGTATTTAAAGTGTTAAAATGATCGGTCATTGATGAGGATTCCGTCATCCAAATAGTATAAAACATTCTCTTTAGAAAAATCTTATTATGTAGTGACTTGACTTCATACGTCTTTGTTAAAGTATCATAGATAATTTTGTCATCTTTATCTCATATATACTTGACAGTACTTCGTCTGCTATAACCAAGTATAAATTGGCAACATCATTATCATTCAGCACTTCCAATGTCCGTCATTTCCCCTGGTCTATCTTCAATAGTCGTCAAGCAATTATCCTTTATTAAAACTGCTTGTATCTTTATTTTCATAGTATAAAATTGCTTTAATTGAACTTTAATATCTCATATATGTCCGTCATTATGTCTACAACAATTGTATATTGACAAAATAATACCGCCTTAATAAAAAATCTCAAAAAAATATTTTCTGATGTGGAAGATCAGTCTAGGCTGCAACCACAGAGCAAACTCAAAATTTAAAGAAATTTTAAACAAATTCTCTAATATCACTTGTTGGTCCAAGTGCGGCATCTTGAGATATAAATACGAAAATAAAAAATAAAATTGAACACCGAAATTTACATGAAAAACTCTAAAAATTATTAGTGCACCACAAGTAAGATGGAAAGAATTCTACTATAATATTTTATGATATATAAACACTCACTATGTTTCTAAAGATAATACACACTCTCTTAATACAGATGTTGAACACCTCACAAATATTTTAGAAATAATTAGGAGAATAGATAAACTTGAGAATTGAGATTCTCAATTGAATTTGCTTTCAACTTTATCGCACATCTTCTTAATTGCATGTGAATGCATTAATGGTTTGGACCATATGTTCACATGTTTCACACATACTTTACCGAAAATTTTAACCAAATTATTATTATTAGTAATGAAATGTCGAAATTTAAAATATTGGTAGCAGAAGATATTATTATATTGGTAGCACATCGTTGGCCTCGTGCTAGAGCTATAAATATGAACTAGGCGACCCATAACTGGCCCAATAAAATATTGGGTTTGAAATATACCTAACCAATGAAACTTTTGTTTTTCGTATGTTTAGTGATTGTTTGCAAAAGATTATGATTTTAGAAAAATAATTATTAAATTTATTGATTTTGGAGAAATGAACAAAAATCAGAAATGAGTACTAAGTATTGTTTGAAAATAAAAGTGAAAAATTGAATTTTTTTTATGATTGAGTGTTTGATAAATATGAGAATTAATGTCTAGAAAAAATTTCATTTATTCACCAAAATATCAGAATCGTCTTTGAAGAATCATCATGAATATAAGACCAGCTTCTAATTTTGAATTAAACGGAGCAGAAACATAAATAAAATTTGATGTTAAAAAAATACAAAAAATAGAATTTTTTTAAAGTGAAAAGTGAAGAATCATTTTTCTTTAGATGTTGCAAACACTCCTTTATTGTCTTCAGCCTATTTATCCACAAAACATAAAGGCAAATGATCACGATTTCGATTCTGTCTACTAATATTTTCTTGGTCGAATTTGTCGTACTAGGCTTTTCTAGTGTGATTTACCCGATTATGTGTTTTGTAAATTACTGTGCCCGAGAACTTACATAACGTACACCTAATATATAACGGTTGCGCCTCCCGTCATAAAAAAATGCATCTAAAAATTATTATTAAAATGTCCAGCGAAATAGTAAAAATACAATCCAATTTTTACTCACAACTTCACTTTAATTAATAAGAAGGTAGGCGGCCACGTCAATAAATTCAATGATTGTGTCACTAATTATAAAAATTTCAAGTGACATTGATGTATAATAAAGGAAAAAAATGCTTAAACTTTTTTTTTGATTTGGTCTACTAATGTTTCAAATATCTTTTGAAACTTTGAAATTTCATATCAAATTGAAATCACAACATAATTCAATTCCGACTTTGAACACGAGTTTCTTGTCGGTTGTTTTACTACATATATGGATCTCGACTTACATGTTGTTCCAACACTTCAATAATTAAAGGTGCTGAAACTAGAATAAACTTACCTCCAAAGAAAGCTCTCGACGCGATGATTCCAAATATATAATTAGTTTCGTGTTTGGATAGCGTATCGAGGTGATTTCGTACGATATAAAATATATTCCCTCGTTTGTCTCTCGAAGTTGATGAAAGGAAAATGAAGAAAAACGTAACAGCAATTTGTTCTTATCCCTCACCGATCTCGCGCTCGGGCGGTAACATCTCGCGTCCGAGCACAAGATGTTTTGCCCTCTGATTGCACTTTGTGCCACGCTCGAGCGTTAAATATCGCTCTCGGGCACGGAGTGTTCTGTCCTCCGGATACAAGTTGTGCCGCGCTCAAGTGGTAAAATATCGTGCTCAAGCACGAGCCATTCTGCCCAACATCCTTGGTTCTAATTTAGCAAACGTGGTCAAAATGAAAATTGTAGATCTATCTATGTCTTGGCTTTCATTTGCCACCAACCTCATTCAATTTGGATATCGGATACGAGAGGTACGCTCATTCTTCCAAAATGTGTCAGTGTAGAAACTGAAATGCACACGTTACACTTCGGGATGATTTTGCCCTTATTTCCAAATGGATTTGGACAAAACTCAAACATGAAAGTTTTTGTACTATATATTAACTTTTCAATGAAATTAGTTTTATTTCATTTGGACTAATACTCAAATAATTATGCTGAAAACCGCAAAATGTGTCACTTTTCGATTTCGGTTCAGCACATCATTCAAACACAAATCAGTTACTATTCAATTATTTCATTATTACAAACACATTTCTTACTTTCATCATCAATAATATACTTTATACACGTCATCACATAACACTCTCATGAATTATCGCTAATCAAAAGATGATTTACGATAATACGGTACACATCCTTACAAACCTTGTGGTACTTATTGTATATTCAAGGACTTTATTTATGTAGCTTGCATGAGTATACAGATAAAGTAAATATAATAATTGGATAAAACCATAAAATATTTTTAAAATAAATATTTTTTTTTACATAAGAATCAATCAAGTCTAAGCAACAAGTTGACTCGCTGGACACCTACTCTAACATTTCAGTCACAGCCAATCTACCGAAAAAAAAAAAGAAAATTATAGCTCTATTTGTCAAAAAGCTAAGTAGCTCATATAACAAACAAAATGATTGCTTAATCAATTCCCAGATGGTGAGGGAGACGAAGGATCCGTCTGATTTACGGGTTCGAATCCAAGTTTCTTGATTAACTCGTTTGCAATAAGCTGATTAGCCCCGTCCGATGGATGATACTCGTCCCAGAACACATACTTGCTTCGATCTTTGCACAGTGATGATGCCGGGATGCACGTTAGCGCTGGTCGAATCTTACCGAAGGAGCAGCATGGAGAATCCGAGTTGCTAAACCCTAGAGTCAATGCGAAAATATTATAACATATAACATTGATATAATATATATA